>NW_019265195.1:26734-97508 GCF_002742605.1 Olea europaea var. sylvestris
TCATGAAATGAAAAACCACTTTTCTTTAGCTCGATTCCAATCGAATTAGTCTAGCAATTTGCCAAAAACGAACAAACTCGAAGCTATCATGAAATGAAAAACCACTTTTTATTGGCTCAATTCCAATCGAATTAGACTGGCAATTTGCCAAAAACGAACAAACCCGAAGTTATCATGAAATAAAAACCACTTTTTATTGGCTCGATTCCGATTGAATTAGACTAGCAATTCGCCAAAAATGAACAAATTCGAAGATATCATGAAATCAAAATCCACTTTTCGTTAGCTCGATTCCAATCGATCTAGACTAGCGATTCGCCAAAAACGAACAAACCCGAAGTTATCATGAAATGAAAAACCACTTTTCTTTTGCTCGATTCCAATCGAATTAGACTACCAATTTGCCAAAAACGAACAAACCCGAAGTTATCATGAAATGAAAAACCACTTTTCTTTTGCTCGATTCCAATCGAATTAGACTACCAATTTGCCAAAAACGAACAAACCCGAAGTTATCATGAAATGAAAAACCACTTTTCTTTTGCTCGATTCCAATCGAATTAGACTACCAATTTGCCAAAAACGAACAAACCCGAAGTTATCATGAAATGAAAAACCACTTTTCTTTTGCTCGATTCCAATCGAATTAGACTACCAATTTGCCAAAAACGAACAAACCCGAAGTTATCATGAAATGAAAAACCACTTTTCTTTTGCTCGATTCCAATCGAATTAGACTACCAATTTGCCAAAAACGAACAAACCCGAAGTTATCATGAAATGAAAAACCACTTTTCTTTTGCTCGATTCCAATCGAATTAGACTACCAATTTGCCAAAAACGAACAAACCCGAAGTTATCATGAAATGAAAAACCACTTTTCATTGGCTCGATTCCAATCGAAGCAATTCACCAAAAACGAACAAACTCGAAGTTATCATGAAATGAAAAATCACTTTTCTTTGGATCGATTCAAATTGAATTGGACTAGCAATTCGCCAAAAATGAACAAACCTGAAGTTATCAAGAAATGAAAAACCACTTCTAATTTGCTCGATTCCAATCTAATTGAACTAGCAGTTCGCAAAAAATGAACAAACCCGAAGTTATCGTGAAATGAAAAACCACTTTTCATTGGCCCGATTCCAATCGAATTGGACTAACAGTTTGCCAAAAATGAACAAACCCAAAGTTATCATGAAATGAAAAACCACTTTTCATTGGCTCGATTCCAATCGAAGCAATTCACCAAAAATGAACAAGCCCGAAGTTATCATGAAATGAAAAACCACTTTTCATTGGCTCGATTCCAATCGAAGCAATTCACCAAAAATGAACAAATCGGAAGTTATCATGAAATGAAAAACCACTTTTCATTGGCTCAATTCCAATCGATTAGACTAGCAAGTCGTCGAAAACAAAGAAACCCGAAGTTATCATGAAATGAAAAACCACTTTTCTTTAGCTCGATTCAAATCGAATTAGACTACCAATTTGCCAAAAACGAACAAACCGAAGTTATCATGAAATGAAAAACCACTTTTCTTTGGCTCGATTCCAATCGAATTAAACTAGCAATTTGCCAAAAACGAACAAACCCAAAGCTAACATGAAATGAAAAACCACTTTTTATTGGCTCAATTCCGATTGAATTAGACTAGCAATTCGTTAAAAATGAACAAACCCGAAGTTATCAAGAAATCAAAATCCACTTTTCATTTGCTCGACTCCAATCGATCTAGACGAGCAATTCACCAAAAATGAACAAACCCGAAGTTATCAAGAAATGAAAAACCACTTTTCTTTTGCTCGATTCCAATTGAATTAAACTACCAATTTGCCAAAAATGAACAAACCCGAAGTTATCATGAAATCAAAAGCCACTTTTCATTGGCTCGATTCCAATCGGTTTAGACTAGCAATTCGCCAGAAATGAACAAACCTGAAGTTATCATCAAAGTGAAAAACCAAATTTCATTGGCTCGATTCCAATCGATTTACACTAGCAATTCCCCAAAAAATGAACAAACCTGAAGTTATCATGAAATGAAAAATAACTTTTCTCTTGCTCGATTCCAATCGAATTAGACTAGCAACTCATCAAAAATGAACAAACCCAAAGTTATCGTGAAATCAAAAGCCACATTTCATTGGCTCGATTCCTATCGAATTGGACTAGCAATTCGCCAAAAATGAACAAACCGGAAGCTATCATGAAATAAAAAACCACTTTACATTGGTTCGATTCCAATCGAATTAGACTAGCAATTCGCCAAAAATGAACAAACCCGAAGTTATCATGAAATGAAAAACGACTTTTCTTTGACTCGATTCCAATCGAATTGGACTTACAATTCGCCAAAAATGAACAAACTCAAAGTTATCATGAAATCAAAAGCTACTTTTCATTGGCTAGATTCCAATTGATTTACACTAGCAATTCCCCAAAAATGAACAAACCAGAAGTTATAATGAAATGAGAAACTACTTTTCTTTGGCTAGATTCCAATCAAATTAGACTAGCAATTCTCTAAAAATGAACAAACCCAAAGTTATCGTGAAATCAAAAACCACATATCATTGGCTCGATTCCAATCGAATTGGACTAGCAATTCGCCAAAAACGAACAAACCCAAAGTTTTCATGAAATGAAAAACCACTTTTCATTGGCTCGATTCCAATCGGATTCGACAAGCAATTCGCCAAAAACAAACAAACCCGAAGTTACCATGAAATCAAAAGCCACTTTTCTTTGGCTCGATTCCTATCGAATTGGACTAGCAATTCGCCAAAAACGAACAAACCCGAAGTTATCATGAAATGAAAAATCACTTTTCATTGGCTCAATTCCAATCGAATTGGACTAACAGTTTGCCAAAAACGAACAAACCCGAAGTTATCATGAAATGAAAAATTACTTATCATTGGCTCGATTCCAATCGAAGCAATTCACCAAAAATGAACAAGCCTGAAGTTATCATGAAATGAAAAACCACTTTTCATTGGCTCGATTCCAATCGAATTAGACTAGTAATTCGCCAAAAACGAACAAACCTGAAGTTATCATGAAATCAAAAGCCACTTTTCTTTGGATCGATTCCAATTGAATTGGACTAGCAATTCGCCAAAAACGAACAAACCTGAAGTTATCAAGAAATGAAAAACCACTTCTAATTTGCTCGATTCCAATCTAATTGAAAAAGCAGTTCGCAAAAAATGAACAAACCCGAAGTTATCGTGAAATGAAAAACCACTTTTCATTGGCCCGATTCCAATCGAATTGGACTAACAGTTTGCCAAAAATGAACAAACCCAAAGTTATCATGAAATGAAAAACCACTTTTCATTGGCTCGATTCCAATCGAAGCAATTCACCAAAAATGAACAAGCCTGAAGTTATCATGAAATGAAAAACCACTTTTCATTGGCTCGATTCCAATCGAATTAGACTAGCAATTCGCCAAAAACGAGCAAACCTGAAGTTATCATGAAATCAAAAGCCACTTTTCTTTGGATCGATTCCAATTGAATTGGACTAGCAATTCGCCAAAAACGAACAAACCTGAAGTTATCAAGAAATGAAAAACCACTTTTAATTTGCTCGATTCCAATCTAATTGAACTAGCAGTTCGCCAAAAACGATCAAACCCGAAGTTATCATGAAATGAAAAACCACTTTTTATTGTCTCGATTCTAATCGATTTGGACTAGAAATTCACCAAAAACGAACAAACCCGAAGTTATCATGAAATGAAAAATCACTTTTTTTGGCTCGATTCCAATCTAATTAGACTAGCAACTCGCCAAAAATGAACAAACCCAAAGTTATCATGAAATCAAAAGCCACTTTTCATTGGCTCAATTCCAATCCAATTAGACTAGCAATTCGCTAAAGCAAACAAACACGAAGTTATCATGGAATGAAAAACCACGTTTCATTGGCTCGATTCCAGTCGAATTAGACTACCAATTTGTCGAATTGAACAAACCCGAAGGTATCATGAAATCAAAAGCCACTTTTCATTGGCTCGATTCCAATCGATTTAGACTAGCAATTCGCCAAAAATGAACAAATTCGAAGTTATCATCAAAATGAAAAACCACTTTTCATTGGCTCGATTCCAATTGATTTACACTAGCAATTCCCCAAAAACGAACAAACCTAAAGTTACCATGAAATGGAAAACTACTTTTCTTTGCCTCGATTCCAAATGATCTAGACTAGTGATTCGCCAAAAATGAACAAACCCGAAGTTATCATGAAATGAAAAACCACTTTTCTTTTGCTCGATTCCGATCGAATTAGACTAGAAATTCGCCAAAAATGAACAATCCCAAAGTTATCATGAAATCAAAAGCCACTTTTCATGGACTCCATTCCAATCGATTTAGACTAGCAATTCACTAAAAATGAACAAACCCGAAGTTATCATCAAAATGAAAAACCACTTTTCATTAGGTCGATTCCAATTAATTTACACTAGGAATTCCCCAAAAATGAACAAACCCGAAGTTATCATGAAATGAAAAACTACTTTTCTTTGGCTCGATTCCAATCGAATTAGACTACCAATTCGTCAAAAATGAACAAACTCGAAGTTATCATGAAATCAAAAGCCACATTTCATTGGCTCGATTCCAAACGAATTGGACTAGCAATTCGCCAAAAAGAACAAACCCGAACTTATCTTGAAATCAAAAATCGCTTTTCTTTAGCTCGAGTTCAGTCGATTTAGACTAGCAATTCGCCAAAATGAACAAACCCGAAGTTATCATGAAATGAAAAGCCACTTTTCTTTGGCTCGATTCCAATCGAATTAGATAGCAATTCACCAAAAATGAACAAACCAAAAGTTATCATGAAATCAAAAGCTACTTTTCACTTGCTCGATTCCAATCGATTTTGACTAGCAATTGGCCAAAAACGAATAAACCCGAAGTTATCATGAAATGAAAAACCACTTTTCATTGGCTCGATTCCAATCGATTTAGACTAGCAACTCGCCAAAAATGAACAAACCCGAAGTTATCCTGAAATCAAGAACCACTTTTCATTAGCTCGATTCCAATCAAATTAGACTAGCAATTCGCTAAAAATGAACGAACACGAAGTTATCATGAAATCAAAGACCACTTTTAATTGGCTCGATTCCAATCGAATTGGACTAGCAATTCGCAAAAAATGAACAAACCCGAAGTTATCATGAAATGAAAAACAACTTTTCATTAGCTCGATACCGAACGAATTAGATTAGCAATTTGCCAAAAATGAACAAACTCGAAGTTATCATGAAATGAAAAACCACTTTTCATTGGCTCGATTCCAATCGAATTAGACCTGTATTTCGCCGAAAATGAACAAACCCGAAGTTATCATGAAATGAAAAACCACTTTTCATTGGCTCGATTCCAATCGAATTAGACCTGTATTTCGCCGAAAATGAACAAACCCGAAGTTATCATGAAATGAAAAACCACTTTTCATTGGCTCGATTCCAATCGAATTAGACCTGTATTTCGCCGAAAATGAACAAACCCGAAGTTATCATGAAATGAAAAACCACTTTTCATTGGCTCGATTCCAATCAAATTAGACTAGCGAATCGCCAAAATGAAGAAACCCGAAGTTATCATGAAATCAAAAGCCACATTTTCATTGCCTCGATTCCAATCGATTCAGACTACCAATTCGCAAAAAGTGAACAAACCCAAAGCTACCATGAAATAAAAAACCACTTTTCATTGGCTCGATTCCAATCGAATTAGACCTGTATTTTGCCAAAAAAAACAAACCCGAAGTTGTCGTGAAACAAAAAACCACTTTTCATTGGCTCGATTCCAAACGAATTAGACTAGCAATTCGCCAAAAATGAGCAAACCCGAAGTTATCATGAAATCAAAAGCTACTTTTCATTAGCTCTATTCCAATCCATTTAGACTAGCAATTCGCCAAAAAATGTACGAACCTGAAGCTATCGTGAAATCATAAACCACTTTTCATTAGCTCAATTCCAATCGAATTAGATGAGCAATTAGCCAAAAATGAACAAACCCGAAGTTATAATGAAACCGAAATCCACTTTTCATTAGCTCGATTCCAATCGATTTAGATTAGCAATTCTCCAAAAAATGAACAAACGTGAAGTTGTCATGAGATGAAAAATGACTTTTCGTTGGCTCGATTCCAATCGAATTAGACTAGCAATTCGCTAAAAACGAACAAACCCAAAATTCTCACGAAATCAAAAGCCACTTTTCATTGGCCCGATTCCAATCGATTTAGACTAGCAATTCGTAAAAAATAAACAAACCCGAAGCTATCATGAAACGAAAAACTACTTTTCATTGGCTCGATTCCAATCGAATTAGACAAGTATTTCGCCAAAAATGAACAAACCCGAAGTTGTCATGAAACGAAAAATAGCTTTTCATTGCCTCGATTCCAATCGAATTAGACTAGCAATTCGCCAAAAACGAACAAACCCGAAGTTACCATAAAATCAAAAACCACTTTTCGTTAGCTCGATTCAAATCGAATTAGACTAGCAATTCTCAAAAAAATGAACAAACCTGAAGTTATCATGAAATCAAGAATAACTTTTCATTGGCTCAGTGCCAATCAAATTAGATTAGCAATTCGCCAAAAATGAGCAGATCCGAAGTTATCATTAGATCAAAAACCACTTTTCATTAGCTGGATTCGAATCAAATTAGACTACCAATTCGCGAAAATGAACAAAACCGAAGATATCAAGAAATCAAAAGCCACTTTTCATTGGCTCGATTCCAATCGATTTAGACTAGCAATTCACCAAAAATGAACAAACCCGAAGTTATCATGAAATCAATAGCCACTTTTTATTGGCTCGATTCCAATCAAATTGGACTACCAATTCGCCAAAAGTGAACAAACCCTAACTTATCATGAAATGAAAAACCACTTTTCGTTGTCACAATTCCAATGGAATTATACTAGCAATTCGCCAATAATGAACAAACCCGAAGTTATCATGAAATCAAAAACCACTTTTCATTGGCTTGATTCCAATCGGTTTAGACAAGCAATTCGCCAAAAAGGAACAAACCCGAAGTTATCATGAAATGAAAAATCGCTTTTCATTGGTTCGATAACAATCGAATCAGGCTAGCAACTCGCCAAAAATGAACAAACTCGAAGTTATCATGAATTGAAAAACCACTTTTCATTGGCTCGATTCCAATCGAATTAGACTAGCAGTTCGCCAAAAACGAACTATCCCGAAGCTATCATGAAATGAAAAACCAGTCTTTATTGGCTCGATTCCAATTGAATTAGACTAGCAGTTCGCCAAAAATGAACAAAATCGAAGTAATCATGAAATCAAAACCCACTTTTCATTAGCTCGGTTCCAATCAATTCAGACTAGCAATTCACCAAAAACGAACAAACCCGAAGTTATCATGAAATGAAAAATCGCTTTTCTTTTGCTCGATTCCAATCAAATTAGACTAGCAATTCGTCAAAAATGAACAAACCCGAAGTTATCACGAAATCAAAAGCGACATTTCATTGGCTCGATTCCAATCGATTTAGACTAGCAATTTGCAAAAAACGAACAAACCCTAAGTTATCATCAAAATGAAAAATCACTTTTCATTGGCACGATTCCAATCGAATTAGACTAGCAATTCTCCAAAAACAAACAAACCAGAAGTTATCATGAAATCAAAAACCAATTTTCATTAGCTCGATTCTAATCGAATTAGACTAGCAATTCGGGAAAAAAATGAACAAACCCGAAGTTATCATGAAATCAAAAAACACTTTTCATTGGATCAATTCCAATCAAATTAGACTAGCAATTCGCCAAAAATGAACAGATCCAAAGTTATCATGAAATCAAAAACCAATTTTCATTAGCTGGATTCGAATCGAACTAGACTACCCATTCGCCAAAACGAACAAACCCGAATATATCAAGAAATCAAAAGCCGCTTTTCATTGGCTCGATTCCAATCGAATTGGACTACCAATTCACCAAAAACGAACAAACCCGAAGTTATCATGGAATGAAAAATCACTTTTCTTTGGCTCGATTCCAATGGAATTAGACTACCAATTCGCCAAAACGAACAAAATCGAAGATATCATGAAATCGAAAGCCACTTTTCATTGGGTCGATTCCAATCTATTAGACTCGCAATTCGCCAAAAATGAACAAACCCGAAGTTATCATGAAATGAAGAACCACTTTTCTTTAGATCGATTCCAATCGAATTAGACTAGCAATTTGCCAAAACCGAACAAACCCAAAGTTATCATGAAATGAAAAACCATTTTTCTTTGGCTCGATTCCAATCGAATTAGATTAGCAATTCGCCAAAAACGAACAAATCCAAAGTTATCATGAAATCAAAAGCCACTTTTCATTGGCTCGATTCCAATTGAATTATACTAGCAATTCGCCAAAAATGAACAAACCCGAAGTTATCATGAAATCAAAATCCACTTTTAATTAGCTTGATTTCAATAGATTTAGACTAGCAATTTACAAAAATGAACAAACCCGAAGTTATCATGAAATGAAAAACCATTTCCCTTTGGCTCGATTCCAATCGAATTAAATTAGCAATTTGCCTAAAACGAACAAACCCAACGTTATCTTCAAATCAAAAGCCACTTTTCATTGCCTCGATTCCAATCGATTTACACTGGCAATTCGCCAAAAATGAACAAATTCGAAGTTATCAGGAAATGAAAAACCGCTTTTCTTTGGCTCGATTCCAATGGAATTAGACTACCAATTCGCCAAAAATGAACAAACCCGAAGTTATCATGAAATTAAAATCCCCTTTTCATTGGCTCGATTCCAATCGAATTGGACTAGCAATTCGCCAAAAACGAATAAGCCCAAAGTCATCATGAATTGAAAAACCACTTTTTATTGGCTAGATTCCTATCCATGTATACTAGCTGTTCGCCAAAAAGGAACAAACACGAAGTTATCATGAAATGAAAAACCACTTTTCTTTTGCTCGATTCCAATCGAATTAGACTAGCAATTCGCCAAATATGAACAAACCCGAAGTTATCATGAAATCAAAAGCCACTTTTCATTGGCTCAATTCCAATCGATTTAAACTAGCAATTTGCCAAAACTGAACAAAGCCGAAGTTATCATCAAATAAAAAACCACTTTTCTTTGGCTCGATTCTAATCGAATTAGATTAGCAATTCGCCAAAGACGAACAGACCCTAAGTTATCATGAAATCAAAAGTCATTTTTCATTGGCTCGATTCCAATCGATTTACACTTGCAATTCGCCAAAAACGTACAACCCCGAAGTTATCCAGAAATGAAAAACCACTTTTCTTTGTCTCGATTCCAATCGAATTGGACTAGCAATTAGCTAAAAATGAACAAATCCGAAGTTACCATGAAATCAAAAGCCACTTTTCATTGGCTCGATTCCAATCGAATTGGATTAGCAATTCCCCAAAAACAAACAAACCCGATGTTATAATGAAATGAAAAACCACTTTTCATTGGCTCGATTCCAATCGAATTAGACTAGCAGTTCGCCAAAAACGAACAAACTCGACGTTATCATAAAATGAAAAATCACTTTTTATTGGCTCAATTCCAATTGAATTAGACTAGCAAATCGCCGGAAACTTAAAAACCCGAAGTTACCATGAAATCAAAATCTACTTTTCATTAGCTTGATTCCAACCGATTTAGACCAGCAATTCGCCAAAAACGAAAAAACCCGAAGTTACCATGAAATGAAAAACCACTTTTCTTTTGCTCGATTCAAATCGAATTAGACTAGCAATTCGCCAAAAACGAAAAAACTCGAAGTTACCATGAAATGAAAAACCACTTTTCTTTTGCTCGATTCAAATCGAATTAGACTAGCAATTCGTCAAAAATGAACAAACCCGAATTTATCATCAAAATGAAAATCCACTTTTGATTGGCTCGGTTCCAATCGAATTAGACTAGTAATTCGCAAAAAAGAACAAACCCGAAGTTATCATGAAATAAAAACCACTTTTCATTAGCTCGATTCTAATCGAATTAGACTAGCAATTCCCGGAAAAAGGAACAAACCCGAAGTTATGATGAAATCAAAAATCACTTTTCATTGGCTCAATTCCAATCAAATTAGACTACCAATTCGCCAAAAATGAACAGATCCGAAGTTATCATGAAATCAAAAATCACTTTTCATTGGCTAGATTTGAATCGAATTAGACTACCAATTGGCCAAAATGAACAAACACGAAGATATCATGAAATCAAAAGTCACTTTTCATTGGCTCGATTCCAATCGATTTAGACTAACAATTCGCCAAAAACGAATAAACCCGAAGTTATCATGAAATGGAAAACAACTTTTCTTTAGCTTGATTCCAGTCGAATCAGACGAGCAATTCGCCAAAAACAAACAAACCCGAAGTTATCATGAAATCAAAAGCCACTTTTCAATGGCTCAATTCCAATCGATTTATACTAGCAACTCTCCAAAAACCAAAAAATTCGAAGTTATCATCAAAATGAAAAAAATTATACTAGGAATTTCTCCAAAAACCAAAAAATTCGAAGTTATCATCAAAATGAAAAACCACTTTTCATTGGCTTGATTCCAATCGATTTAGACAAGCAGTTCGCCAAAAAGGAACAAACCCGAAGTTATCATGAAATGAAATACGACTTTTCTTTTGCTTGATTCCAATCGATTTAGACAAGCAGTTCACCAAAAATGAACAAACCTGAAGTTATCATGAAATGAAAAGCGACTTTTCATTGGCTCGATTCTAATCGATTTAGACTAGTAATTTAAAAAAGGCAAAAAAACCCGAACTTATCATCGAAATGAAAAATCACTTTTCATTGGCTCGATTCCAATCAAATTAGACTAGCAATTTGCTAAAAACGAACAAACCAGAAGTTATCATGTAATCAAAAACCACTTTTCATTAGCTCGATTCTAATCGAATTAGACTAGCAATTAGGGAAAAAACGAACAACCCCGAAGTTATCATGAAATCAAAAACCACTTTTCATTGGCACAATTCCAATCAAATTAGACTAGCAATTCCCCAAAAATGAACAGATCCAAAGTTATCATGAAATCAAAAGCCACTTTTCATTAGCTGGATTCGAATCGAACTAGACTACCCATTCGCCAAAATGAACAAACTCGAATATATGAAGAAATCAAAAGCCACTTTTCATTGGCTCGATTCCAATCGAATTGGACTACCAATTCGCCAAAAAGAACAAATTCGAAGTTATCATGGAATGAAAAATCACTTTTCTTTAGCTCGATTCCAATGGAATTAGACTACCAATCTGCCAAAATGAACAATCTCGAAGATATCATGAAATCAAAAGCCACTTTCATTGGCTCGATCCCAATCTATTAGACTCGCAATTCACTAAAAATGAACAAACCCGAAGTTATCATGAAATGAAGAACCACTTTTCTTTCGCTCGATTCCAATCGAATTAGACTAGCAATTTGCCAAAACGAACAAACCTAAAGTTTTCATGAAATGAAAAATCATTTTTATTTGGCTCGATTCCAATCAAATTAGATTAGCAATTCGCCAAAAAGAACAAATCCAAAGTTATCATGAAATCAAAAGCCACTTTTCATTGGCTCGATTGCAATCGATTTGCACTAGCAATTCGTAAAAAATGAACAGATCTGAAGTTATCATGAAATGAAAAACCACTTTTTATTGGCTCGATTCCAATTGCATTAGACTAGCAATTCGTGATTCCAATCGACTAGACTAGGAATTCGCCAAAAACGAACAGACCCGAAGTTCTCATGAAATGAAGAACCACTTTTCATTAGCTCGATTCCAATCGAATTAGACTAGCAATTTGCCAAAAACGAACAAACCCGAAGTTACCATGAAATGAAAAACCATTTCTCTTTAGCCCGATTCCAATCGAATTAAATTAGCAATTCGCCAAAAATGAAGAAACCCGAACTTATCATCAAATCAAAAGCCACTTTTCATTGGCTCGATTCCAATCGATTTACACTGGAAATTCACCAAAAATGAACAAATTCGAAGTTATCAGGAAATGAAAAACCGCCTTTCTTTGGCACGATTCCAATGGAACTAGACTAGCAATTTGCTAAAAATGAACAAACCTGAAGTTATCATGAAATTAAAAGCCCCTTTTCATTGGCTCGATTCCAATCGAATTGGACTAGCAATTCGCCAAAAACGAATAAGCCCGAAGTTATAATGAAATGACAAACCACTTTTCATTGGCTCGATTCCAATCGGATTAGACTAGCAGTTCGCCAAAAACGAACAAACCCGAAGTTATCATGAAATGAAAAACCACTTTTCTTTTGCTTGATTCCAATCGAATTAGACTAGCAATTCGCCAAATATGAACAAACCCGAAGTTATCATGAAATCAAAAGCCACTTTTCATTGGCTCAATTCCAATCGATTTAAACTAGCAATTTGCTAAAAACGAACAAACCCGAAGTTATCATCAAATGAAAAACCACTTTTCTTTGGCTCGATTCTAATCGAATTAGATTAGCAATTCGCCAAAGATGAACAGACCCCAAGTTATCATGAAATCAAAAGCCATTTTTCATTGGCTCGATTCCAATCGATTTACACTTGCAATTCGCCAAAAACGTACAACCCCGAAGTTATCCAGAAATGAAAAACCACTTCTTTTGGCTCGATTCCAATCGAATTAGACTAGCAATTCGCTAAAAATGAACAAACCGAAGTTATCATGAAATCAAAAGCCACTTTTCATTGGCTCGATTCCAATCGAATTGGACTAGCAATTCCCCAAAAACAAACAAACCCGATGTTATAATGAAATGAAAAACCACTTTTCATTGGCTCGATTCCAATCGAATTAGACTAGCAGTTCGCCAAAAACGAACAAACCCGACGTTATCATAAAATGAAAAACCACTTTTTATTGGCTCGATTCCAATTGAATTAGACTAGCAAATCGCCAGAAACTTAAAAACCCGAAGTTACCATGAAATCAAAATCTACTTTTCAATATCTTGATTCCAACCGATTTAGACCAGCAATTCGCCAAAAAAAAAAAACCCGAAGTTACCATGAAATGAAAAACCACTTTTCCTTTGCTCGATTCAAATCGAATTAGACTAGTAATTCGTCAAAAAAGAACAAACCCGAAGTTATCATCAAAATGAAAATCTACTTTTGATTGGCTCGGTTCCAATCGAATTAGACAAGTAATTCGTAAAAAAGAACCAACCCGAAGTTATCATGAAATCAAAAACCACTTTTCATTAGCTCGATTCTAATCGAATTAGACTAGCAATTCCCAGAAAAAGGAACAAACCCGAAGTTATGATGAAATCAAAAACCACTTTTTTAGACTAGCAATTCGCCAAAAATGAACAGATCCGAAGTTATCATGAAATCAAAAATCACTTTTCATTAGCTAGATTTGAAACGAATTAGACTACCAATTCGCCAAAATGAACAAACCCGAAGATATCATGAAATCAAAAGCCACTTTTCATTGGCTCGATTCCAATCGATTTAGACTAGCAATTCGCCAAAAACGAATAAACCCGAAGTTATCATGAAATGGAAAACCACTTTTCTTTAGCTTGATTCCAGTCGAATCAGACGAGCAATTCGCCAAAAACAAACAAACCCGAAGTTATCATGAAATCAAAAGCCACTTTTCAATGGCTCAATTCCAATCGATTTATACTAGCAATTCTCCAAAAACCAAAAAAATTCGAAGTTATCATCAAAATGAAAAAATTTATACTAGGAATTTCTCCAAAAACCAAAAAATTCGAAGTTATCATCAAAATGAAAAACCCACTTTTCATAAGCTCGATTCCAATCGATTTAGACTAACAATTCGCCAAAAATGAACAAACCCGAAGTTATCATGAAATGAAAAACCACTTTTCTTTTGCTCGATTCCAATCGAATCAGACGAGCAATTCGCCAAAAATAAACAAACCCGAAGGTATCATGAAATCAAAAGCCACTTTTCAATGGCTCAATTCCAATCGATTTCTACTAGCAATTCTCCAAAAACCAAAAAATTCGAAGTTATCATCAAAATGAAAAAATTAACACTAGGAATTTCTCCAAAAACCACAAAATTCGAAGTTATCATCAAAATGAAAAACCCACTTTTCATTAGCTCGATTCCAATCGATTTAGACTAACAATTCGCCAAAAATGAACAAACCCGAAGTTATCATGAAATGAAAAACCACTTTTCTTTTGCTCGATTCCAATCGAATTAGACTACCAATTCGCCAAAAACGAAAGAACCCGAAGTTATCATGAAATAAAAAGCCACGTTTCATTGGCTTGATTCTAATCGATTTAGAGTAGCAATTCGCCAAAAACGAACAAACCTGAAGTTATCATCAAAATGAAAAACCACTTTTCATTTGCTCCATTCCAATCGAATTAGACTAGCAATTCGCCAAAAACGAACAAACCCGAAGTTATCATGAAATCAAAATCCACTTTTCTTCCAATCGATTTAGACTAGCAATTCGACAAAAACGAACAAACCCGAAGTTATCATGAAATGAAAACCTACTTTTCTTTTCCTTGATTCCAATCGAATTAGACTAGCAATTCGTCAAAAACGAACAAACCCAAAGTTATCATGAAATCAAAACCCACTTTTCATTAGCTCGATTCCTATCGATTTAGACTAACAATTAGCCAAAAATGAACAAACCCGAAGTTATCATGAAATGAAAAACCACTTTTCTTTTTCTCGATTCCAATCGAATTAGACTACCAATTCGCCAAAAACGAAAAAACCCGAAGTTATCATGAAATCAAAAGCAACTTTTCATTGGTTCGATTCCAATCAACTTAGACTAGCAATTCTCCGAAAACCAACAAACCCAAAATTATCATCAAAATGAGAAACTACTTTTTTATTTGCTCGATTCCAATCGAATTAGACTAGCAATTTGCAAAAAATGAATAAACCCAAAGTTATCATGAAATCAAAAACCACTTTTCATTAGCTCGATTCTAATCGAATTAGACTAGCAATTCGCGAAAAAATGAACAAACCTGAAGTTATCATGAAATCAAAAACCACTTTTCATTGGCTCAATTCCAATCAAATTAGACTAGCAATTCGCAAAAAATAAACAGATCCGAAGTTATCATGAAATCAAAAACCACTTTTCATTAGCTGGATTCAAATCGAATTAGACTACCAATTCGCTAAAACGAACAAACCCAAAGATATCATGAAATCAAAAGCCACTTTTCATTGGTTCGATTCCAATCGATTTAGACTAGCAATTCGCCAAAAACGAACAAACCCGAAGTTATCATGAAATGAAAAATAACTTTTCATTGGCTCGATTCCAATAGAATTAGACTAGTAATTCTCAAAAAACGAACAAACCCGAAGCTATAATGAAATCAAAAGCCACTTTTCATTGGCTCCATTTCGATCGATTCAGACTAGCAATTCGCCAAAAATGAACGAACCCTTAGTTATCATGAAATGAAAAACTTTTTATTGGCTCGATTCCAATCGATTTAGACTAGGAATTTGCCAAAAATGAACAAACCCGAAGTTATCATGAAATCAAAAGCAACTTTTCATTGGCTCGATTCCAATCGATTAAGGCTAGCAATTCGCTAAGAACGAACAAACCAGAAGTTATCGTGAAGTCAGAAGCCTCATTTCATTTGCTCGATTCCAATCGAATTGGACTTGAAATTCGCCAAAAAGAACAAACTCGAAGTTATCATGAAATAAAAAACCACTTTACATTGGCTCGACTCCAATCGATTTAGACAAGCAATTCGCTAAAAATGAACAAACCCGACGTTATCATGAAATCAAAAACCACTTTTCAATTGCTCGATTCCAATCGATTTAGACAAGCAATTCACCAAAAATGAACAAACCCGAAGTTATCATAAAATGAAAATTAACTTTTCATTGGCTCGATTCCAATAGAATTAGACTAGTGATTCTCAAAAAATGAACAAACCTAAAGTTATAATGAAATCAAAAGCCACTTTGCATTGGCTCCATTCCAATCGATTTAGACTAGCAATTCGCCAAAAATGAACAAACCCGAAGTTATCATGAAATGAAAAACCACTTTTTTTTTGCTCGATTCCAATCGAATTAGACTAGCAATTCGCCAAAAATGAACAAACCCGAAGTTATCTTAAAATCAAAAGCCCCTTTTCATTGGCTCGACTCTAATCTATTTAGACTAGCAAGTCGCCAAAAACGAACAAACCCGTAGTTATCGTGAAATAAAAAAAACCACTTTTTATTGGCTCGATTCCAATCGAATTAGACTAGCAATTCGCCAAAAACGAACAAACCCGAAGTTATCAGGAAATCAAAAGCCCATTTTCATTGGCTCGATTCCAATCTATTTAGACTAGCAATTCCCCAAAAATGAACAAACCCGAAGTTATCACGAAATGAAAAACCACTTTTCATTAGCTCGATTCCAATCGAATTAGATGAGTAATTCGCCAAAAATGAATAAACCCGAAGTTATCCTGAAATGAAAAACCGCTTTTCTTTGGCTCGATTCCAATCGATTTAGACTAGCAATTCACCAAAATAAACAAACCCGAAGTTATCATGAAAATAAAATACACTTTTCATTAGCTCGATTCCAATCGATTTAGACTAGCAATTCTCCAAAAATGAAAAAACCTGAAGTTGTCATGAAATGAAAAATGACTTTTCATTGGCTCGATTCCAATCGAATTAGACTAGCAATTCGCCAAAAATGAATAAACCCGAAGTTATCATGAAATCAAAAGCCACTTGTCATTGCCCCGATTCCAATCGATTTAGACTAGAAATTCGTAAAAATGAACAAACTCGAAACTATCTTAAAATGAAAAACCACTTTTCATTGGCTCGATTCCAATCGAATTAGACTAGTATTTCGCCAAAAAGAACAAACCCGAAGTTATCATGAAACCAAAAGTCACTTTTCATTGGCTCAATTCCAATCTAATTAGACTAGCAATTCGCCAAAATGAACAAACCCGAAGTTATCATGGAATGAAAAACCACTTTTCATTGCCTCGATTCCAATCGATTTAGACTAGCAAATTGCTAAAAATGAACAAACCCGAAGTTATCGCGAAATCAAAAACCACTTCTCATTAGCTCTATTCCAATCGAATTAGGCTAGTATTCCGCCAAAAATGAACAAAACCGAAGTTGCCGTGAAACGAAAAACAACTTTTCATTGGCTCGATTCCAATCGAATTAGACTAGCAATTCGCCAAAAATGAACAAACCCGAAGTTATCATCAAATCAAAAGTCACTTTTCATTGGCTCAATTCAAATCAAATTAGACTAGCAATTTGCCAAAATGAACAAATTCGAAGTTATCATGGAATGAAAAACCACTTTTCATTGCCTCGATTCCAATCGATTTAGACTAGCAATTCGCCAAAAATGAACAACCCGAAGTTATCGCGAAATCAAAAACCACTTTTCATTAGCTCTATTCCAATCGAATTACACGAGTAATTCGCCAAAAATGAATAAACCTGAAGTTATCATGAAATGAAAAACCGCTTTACTTTGGCTTGTTTCCAATCGATTTAGACTAGCAATTCGCCAAAATAAACAAACCCGAAGTTATCATGAAATGAAAAACCACTTTTCTTTGGCTCGATTCCAATCGAATTAGATAGCAATTCGACAAAAAGGAACAAATCCTAAGTTATCATGAAATCAAAACCCACTTTTCACTTGCTCGATTCCACTCGATTTTGACTAGCAATTGGCCAAAAATGAATAAACCCGAAGTTATCATGAAATGAAAAACCACTTTTCATTGGCTCGATTCCAATCGATTTACTAGAAACTTGCCAAAAATGAGCAAACCCGAAGTTATCATGAAATGAAAAACAACTTTTCTTTGGCTCGATTCCAATCAAATTAGACTAGCAATTCGCCAAAAATGAACAAACCCGAAGTTATCCTGAAATCAAGAACCACTTCTCATTAGCTCGATTCCAATCGAATTAGACTAGTAATTCGCCAAAAAGGAACGAACACGAAGTTATTTTTTAAATCAATAACCACTTTTCATTGGCTCAATTCCAATCAAATTAGACTAGCAATTCGCCAAGACGAACAGACCCGAAGTTATCATGGAATTAAAAACCACTTTTCATTTTCTCGATTCCAATCGAATTGGACTACCAATTCGCAAAAACGAACAACCCTGAAGATATCATGAAGTCAAAACATGAAATGAAAAACCACTTTTCTTTGGCTCGATTCCAATCAAATTAGACTAGTAATTCCCCTTAAACGAATAAACCCGAAGTTATCATAAAATCAAAAGCAATTTTTCGTTGGCTCTATTCCAATCGAATTAGACTAGCAATTGGCTAAAAAAGAAGAAACGCAAAGTTATCATGAATTCAAAAGCTACTTTTCGTTGGCCCGATTCCAATTAAATTAGACTTGCAATTCACAAAAATGAAAAAACCTGACGTTATCAAAAACCAAAAACTACTTTTCATTGGCTCGATTCCAAGCGAATTGGACTAGCAATTCGTAAAAAATGAACAAACCCGAAATTACCATGAAATGAAAAATCACTTTTCATTAGCTCGATACCAATCGAATTAGATAAGCAATTTGCCAAAAATGAACAAACTCGAAGTTACCATGAAATGAAAAACCACTTTTCATTAGCTCGATTCCAATTAAATTAGACTAGCGAATCGCCAAAATGAAGAAACCCGAAGTTATCATGAAATCAAAAGCCGCATTTTCTTTGCCTCAATTCCAATCGATTTAGACTAGCAATTTGCAAAAAAATGAACAAACCCCAAGCTATCATGAAATGAAAAACCACTTTTCATTGGCTCGATTCCAATCGAATCAGATTAGTATTAATCCAAAAATGAACAAATCCGAAGTTTTCGTGAAACGAAAAACCACTTTTCATTGGCTCGATTCCATTCGAATTAGACAAGCAATTCGCTAAAAACGAGCAAACCCGAAGTTATCATGAAATCAAAAGCCACTTTTCATTAGCTCGATTCCAATCCATTTAGACTAGCAATTCGCCAAAAATGTACAAACTCGAAGTTAACGTGAAATCAAAAACCACTTTTCATTAGCTCGATTCCAATCGAATTAGATGAGCAATTCGCCAAAAAAGAACAAACTCGAAGTTATCATGAAAACAAAATTACCTTTTCATTAGCTCGTTTCCAATCGATTTAGACTAGCAATTCTCCAAAAACGAACAAACCTAAAGTTGTCATGAATTGAAAAACAACTTTTCATTGGCCCGATTCCAATCGAATTAGACTCGCAATTCGCCAAAAACTAAATAACCCAAAATTATCATGAAATCAAAAGCCACTTTTCATTGGCCCGATTCAATCGATTTAGACTAGCAATTAGTAAAAAATGAACAAACCCGAAGCTATCATGAAATGAAAAACCACTTTTCATTAGCTCGATTCCAATCGAATTAGACTAGTATTTCGCCAAAAATGAACAAACCCTAAGTTGTCGTCAAACGAAAAACTACTTTTCATTGGTTCGATTCCAATCTAATTAGACTAGCAATTCGCCAAAAACAAACAAACCTGAAGTTATCATGAAATCAAAAGCCACTTTTCATTGGCTCAATTTCAATCAAATTAGACTAGCAATTCGCCAAAATGAACAAACCCGAAGTTATCATTGAATGAAAAATCACTTTTCATTGCCTCGTTTCCAATTGAATTGAGCTACCAATTCGCCAAAAAGGAACAAACCCGAAGTTATCGTGAAATGAAAAATATCTTTTCATTGGCTGGATAACAATCGAATTAGACTAGCAATTTACCAAAAATGAACAAACTCGAAGTTATGACGAATTGAAAAACCACATTTCATTAGCTCGATTCCAATTGAATTAGAATAGCAGTTCGCCAAAAATGAACTATCTCGAAGTTATAATGAAATTAAAAACCAAATTTTATTGGCTCGATTCCAATTGATTTAGACTAGCAATTCGCCAAAAACGAACAAAATCGAAGTTATCATGAAATCAAAATCCACTTTTCATTTGCTCGATTCCAATCGATTTAGACTAGCAATTCGCCAAAAACGAACAAACTCAAAGTTATCAGGAAATGAAAAACCACTTTTCTTTTGCTCGATTACAATTGATTTAGACTAGCAATTTGCAAAAAATGAACAAACCCGAAGTTATCATCAAATGAAAAACCACTTTTCTTTGGCTCGATTCTAATCGAATTAGATTAGTAATTCGCCAAAAAGAACAAACTCGAAGTTATCACGAATTGAAAAACCACTTTTCATTAGCTCGATTCCAATCGAATTAGACTAGCAGTTTGCCAAAAATGAACTATCTCGAAGTTATCATGAAATTAAAAACCAATTTTTATTGGCTTGATTCCAATTGATTTAGACTAGCAATTCGCCAAAAACGAACAAAATCGAAGTTATCATGAAATCAAAATCCACTTTTCATTAGCTCAATTCCAATCAATTTAGACTAGTAATTCGCAAAAAATGAACAAACTCAAAGTTATCAGGAAATGAAAAACAACTTTTCTTTTACTCAATTCCAATCGAATTAGACTAGCAATTCGCCAAAAACGAACAAACCTGAAGTTATCATCAAAATGAAAAATCACTTTTCATTGGCTCGATTCCAATCGAATTAAACTAGCAATTCGCCAAAAACGAACAAACAAGAAGTTATCCTGAAATCAAAAACCACTTTTCAATAGCTCGATTCTAATCGAATTAGACGAGCAATTCGGGAAAAAATGAACAATCCCGAAGTTATCATGTAATGGAAAATCACTTTTCATTGGCTCGATTCCAATGGAATTAGACTACGAATTCGTCAAAACGAACACACCCGAAACATCATGAAATCAAATGCCACTTTTCATTGGCTCGATTCTAATCGATTAGACTAACAATTCACAAAAAACGAACAAACCCCAAGTAATCATGAAATGAAGAACCACTTTTCTTTAGCTCAATTCCAATCGAATTAGACTAGCAATTATTTCAAAAACGAACAAACCCGAAGTTTTCATGAAATGAAAAACCATTCTTCTTTGGCTCGATTCCAATCGAATTAGATTAGCAATTCGCCAAAAACGAACAAGCCCAAAGTTATCATCAAATCAAAAGCCACTTTTCATTGGCTCGATTCCAATCGATTTGTACTAGCAATTCGCCAAAAATGAACAAACCCGAAGTTATAATCAAATGAAAAACCACCTTTCTTTGGCTTGATTCCAATCGAATTAGACTAGCAATTCGCCAAAAATGAACAAACCCGAAGTTATCATGAAATCAAAAGACACTTTTCATTGGCTCCATTCCAATCGAATTGGACTAGCAATTCGGCAAAAACGAACAAACCCAAAGTTATCAAGAAATGAAAAACCAATTTTCATTGGCTCAATTCCAATCGAATTAGACTAGCAGTTCGCTAAAAACAAACAAACACGAAGTTATCACGAAATGAAAAACCACATATTATTGGCTCGATTCCAATTGAATTTGACTAGCAATTCTCCAAAAATGAACAAACCCAAAGTTATCATGAAATCTAAATCATCTTTTCATTGGCTCGATTCCAATAGATTAGACTAGCAATTCGCCAAATACGAACAAACCCGAAGTTATCATGAAATGAAGAACCACTTTTCTTTAGCTCGATTCCAATCGAATTAGACTAGCAAATTGCCAAAAACGAACAAACCTGAAGTTTTCATAAAATGAAAACCATTTCTCTTTGGTTCAATTCCAATCGAATTAAATTAGCAATTCGCCAAAAACGAACAAACCCAAAGTTATCATCAAATCAAAAGCAACTTTTCATTGGCTTGATTCCAATCGATTTACACTGGCAATTCGCCAAAATCGAAAAATTTGGAAGTTATCATGAAATGAAAAACCGCTTTTCTTTGGATCGATTCCAATGGAATTAGACTAGCAATTCGCCAAAAACGAACAAACCCGAAGTTATCATGAAATTAAAAGCCCCTTTTCATTAGCTCAATTCCAATCGAATTGGACTAGCAATTCGCCAAAAACGAATAAGCCCGAAGTTATCATAAAATGAAAAACCACTTTTTATTGGCTCGATTCCAATCGAAGTGGACTAGCTGTTCGCTAAAAATGAACAAACCCGAAGTTATCATGAAATGAAAATCCACTTTTCTTTTGATCGATTCCAATCGAATTAGACTAGTAATTCGCCAAAAATGAACAAACCCGAAGTTATCATGAAATCAAAAGCCACTTTTCATTGGCTCGATTCCAATCGATTTAAACTAGCAATTTGCCAAAAACGAACAAACCCGAAGTTATCATCAAGTGAAAAACCACTATTCTTTGGCTCGATTCTAATCGAATTAGATTAGCAATTCACCAAAAATGAACAAACCCTAAGTTATCATGAAATCAAAAGCCACTTTTCATTGGCTCGATTCCAATCGATTTACACTTGCAAATCGCCAAAAGCGTACAAACCCGACTTGCAAATCGCCAAAAGCGTACAAACTCGAAGTTGTCCTGAAATTAAAAACAACTTTTATTTGGCTCGATTCCAATCGAATTAGACTGCAACTCGCCAAAAATGAACAAACCCGAAGTTATCATGAAATCAAAAGCCACTTTTCATTGGCTCGATTCCAATCGAACTGGACTAGCAATTCACCAAAAACGAACAAACCCGAAGTTATCATAAAATGAAAAACCACTTTTCATTGGCTCGATTCCAATCGAATTGGACTAGCAGTTCGCCAAAAACGAACAAACCCGAGTTATCATGAAATGAAAAACCACTTTTTATTGGCTCAATTCCAATTGAATTAGACTAGTAAGTCGCCAGAAACTTAAAAACCCGAAGTTACAATGAAATCAAAATCCACTTTTCATTAGCTTGATTCCAGCCGATTTAGACTAGCAATTCGCCAAAAACGAACAAACCCGAAGTTACCATGAAATTAAAAACCACTTTTCTTTTGCTCGACTCAAATCGAATTAGACTAGCAATTCGTCAAAAATGAACAAACCCGAAGTTATCATCAAAATGAAAAACCACTTTCGATTGGCTCGGTTCCAATCGAATTAGACTAGCAATTCGCAAAAAAGAACAAACTCGAAGTTATCATGAAATCAAAAACAACTTTTCATTAGCTCGATTCTAATCGAATTAGACTAGCAATTCTCGAAAAAATGAACAAACCCGAGCTTATCATGAAATCAAAAACCACTTTTTATTGGCTCAATTCCAATCAAATTAGACTAGTAATTTGCCAAAAATGAACAGATCCGAAGTTTTCTTGAAATAAAAAACCACATTTCATTAGCTGGATTTGAATCGAATTAGACTACCAATTCGTAAAAACGAACAAACCCGAAGATATCATGAAATCAAAAGATACTTTTCATTGGCTCGATTCCAATCGATTTAGACTAGCAATTGGCCAAAAATGAACAAACCCGAAGTTATCATGAAATGGAAAACCACTTTTCTTTGGCTTGATTCCAATCGAATCAGACTAGCAATTCGCCAAAAACAAACAAACCCGAAGTTATCATGAAATCAAAAGCCACTTTTCAATGGCTCGAATCCAATCGATTTAGACTAGAATTCGCCAAAAACCAAAAAACCAGAATTTATCATCAAAATGAAAAATCATTTTTCATTGGCTTGATTCCAATCGATTTAGACAAGCAATTCGCCTAAAAGGAACAAACCTGAAGTTATCATGAAATGAAAAACCATTTTCATTGGCTCGATTACAATCGAATTAGACTAGCAATTAACCAAAAATGAACAAACTCGAAGTTGTCAAGAAATCAAAAACCACTTTTCATTGGCTCAATTCCAATCAAATTAGACTAACAATTCGCCAAAAATGAACAGATCCGAAGTTATCATGAAATAAAAAACCACTTTTCATTAGCTGGATTCGAATCGAATTAGACAACCAACTCGCCAAAACGAACAAACCCGAAGATATCATGAAATCAAAAGCCACTTTTCATTGGCTCGATTCCAATTGATTTAGACTGGCAATTCGCCAAAAACGAACAAACCCGAAGTTATCATCAAATGAAAAGCCACTTTTCATTTGCTTGATTCCAATCGAATTGGACTACCAATTCGCCAAAAACGAACAAACCCGAAGTTATCATGAAATTAAAATCCACTATTCATTGACATGATTTCAATCGAATTAGACTAGCAATTCGCCCAAAAGGAACAAACCCGAAGTTATGTGAAATTAAAAACCACTTTTCACTGGCTCGATTCCAATCGAATTAGACTAACAATTCGTCAAAAATGAACAAACCCAAAGCTATCACGAAATCAAAAACCACTTTTCATTAGCTCTATTCCAATCGAATTAGACTGGCAATTCGACAAAAATGAACAAACCCAAAGTTATCATGAAATCAAAGACCAATTTTCACTGGCTCCATTCCAATCGAATTTGACTAGCAATTAGCCAAAAATGAACAAACCCGAAGTTATCATGAAATTAAAAACTACTTTTAATTGGCTCGATTCTAATCGAATTAGACGAGCAATTCGCCAAAAATGGACAACCCCGATGTTATCATGAAATCAAAAGCCACATTTCATTGGTTCGATTCCAATCGAATTAGACTAGCAATTTGCTAAGAATGAATCAACTCGAAGTTATCATGAAATCAAAAACCTCTTTTGATTGGGTCGATTCCAATCGAATTAGACTAGCAATTTCCCAAAAATGAACGAACCCGAAATTATCATGAAATCAAAAACCACTTTTCATTGGCTCGATTGCAATCAAATTAGACTAGCTATTCACCTAAAATGAACAATCCCGAAGTTATCATGAAATTAAAAATCACTATTCATTGACATGATTTCAATCGAATTAGACTAGCAATTCGCCCAAAATGAACAAACCACCCAAAATGAACAAACCCGAAGTTATATGAAATCAAAAAACACTTTTCATTGGCTCGATTCCAATTGAATTAGACTAGTAATTAACTAAAAATGAACAAACCCGAAGTTGTGGTCAAATTAAAAACAACTTTTCATCGGCTCAATTCCAATCAAATTAAACTAGCAACTCGCCACAAACGACCAAACCCGAAGTTATCATGAAATCATCAAAAGCCACATTTCATTGGCTCGATTCCAATCGAATTAGACTGGCAATTTGACAAAAATGAACTAACCCGAAGCTATAATGAAATCAAAGACCACTTTTCACTTGCTCGATTCCAATCTTATTAGACAAGCAATTCATCAAAAATGAACAAACCTGAAGTTATCATGAAAGCATAAGCCACATTTCATTGGCTCGATTCCAATCGAATTAGACTAGCAATTCGCCAAAAATGAACAAACAGGAAGCTATCATGTAATCAAAAACTTATTTTGATTGGCTCGATTTCAATCGAATTAGACTAGCAATTCAACAAAAATGATCACACCCGAAGTTATCATGAGATCAAAAACCACTTTGTATTGGCTCGATTCCAATCGAATTGGACTAGCAATTTTCCAAAAATGAAGAAACTCGAAGTTACCATGAAATCAAAAACCTCTTTTGATTGGCTCGAATCAAGTCGAATTAGACTAGCAATTCGTAGAGAATGAACAAACCTGAAGTAACAAGAAATTAAAAACCACTTGACATTGGCTCGATTCCAATCGAATTAGACTAGTAATTCGCCAAAAATGAACAAACTCGAAGTTATCTGGAAATCAAAAGCAACATTTCATTGGCTCGATTGCAATCGAATTAGACTAGCAATTCACCAAAAACGAAAAAATTCGAAGTTATCATGAAATCAAAAACCACTTTTGATTGGCTCATTTCCAATCGAATCAGACTAGCAATTCGCTAAAAACGAACAAACTCGAAGTTATCATGAAATCAAAAAGAACTTTTCATTGGTACGATTCCAATCGAATTAGACTAGCAATTCGTCAAAAATTAACAAACCCGTAGTTATCGTGAAATCTTCAAAGGCCACTTTTCATTGGCTCGATTCCAATCGAATTGGACTAGCAATTCGTCAAAAATAAAAATAAAAACCCGAAGTTAACGTGAAATCAAAAACAACTTTTCATTGGCTCGATTCCTATCGGATTAGACAAGCAATTCATAAAAAATGAACAAACCAAAAGTTATCATGAAATCAAAAAACCCTTTTCATTGGCTCGATTCCAATTGAATTAGACTCGCAATTCGACAAAAATGAACAAACCCGAAGTTATAATTAAATCAAAAACCACTTTTCATTAGCACGATTCCAATCGAATTAGACTAGCAATTCACAAAAAATGAACAAACTCGAAGATTTCATGAAATCAAAACCCACTTTTGATTAGCTCGATCCCAATCGAATTACACTAGCACTTCACCAAAAACGAACATACCTGAAGCTATCATGAAATCAAAAACCACTTTTCATTGGCTTGATTCCAATCAAATTAGGCTAGCAATTCGCCAAAAATAAACAAACCCGAAGTCTCATGAAATCAAAAACCACTATTCCTTGGCTCGATTCCAATCGAATTAGACTAGCATTTCGCCAAAAATGAACAAACTCGAAGTCGTCATGAAATCAAAAACCACTTTTCATTGGCTCGATTCCAATCGAATCAAACTAGCAATTCGTAAAATCGAACAAACCCGAAGTTATCTTGAAATCAAAAACCACTTTTCGTTGGCTCGATTCCAATTGAATTAGACTAACAGTTCGTCAAAAATGAAC
The DNA here is from genome assembly GCF_002742605.1 of Olea europaea var. sylvestris. Taxonomy (NCBI): domain Eukaryota; kingdom Viridiplantae; phylum Streptophyta; class Magnoliopsida; order Lamiales; family Oleaceae; genus Olea; species Olea europaea. The sequence goes on from NW_019265195.1 coordinate 53,558, forward strand.
AAACTCGAAGTTACATGAAATCAAAAGTCACATTTCATTAGTTCGATTCCAATCGAATTAGGCTAGCAATTCGCGAAAAATGAACAAACCCAAAGTTATCATGAAATCAAAAACCTCTTTGGATTGGCTAGATTCCAATAGAATTAGACTAGCAATTCGCCGAAAATGAACAAACTCGAATTTATCATGAAATGAAAAAGCACTTTTCATCGGCTCGATTCCAATCGAACTAGACTAGCAATTCGCCAAAAACGTAGAAACCCAAAGTTATCATGAACTCAAAAACCTCTTTTGATTGGCTCGATTCCAATTGAATTAGACTAGCGATTCGCCAAAAACGAACAAACCTGAAGTTATCATGAAATTAAAAACCACTTTACATTGGCTTGATTCCAATCGAATTAGACTAGTAATTCACCAATAATGAACAAACTTGAAGTTATCATGATATCAAAAGCCACATTTCACTGGGTCGTTCCAATCGAATTAGACTAGCAATTCACCGAAAACGAAAAAATCTGAAGCTATCATGCAATAAAAAAACTCTTTTGATTGGCTTGATTCCTATCGAATTAGACTATCAATTCGCCAAAAATGAACAAACTCGAAGTTATCATTAAATCGAAAACCACTTTTTATTGGCACGATTCCAATCGAATTATACTAGCATTTCGTCAAAAATGAATAAACCTGAAGTTATCATGAAATCTTTAAAAGCCACTTTTCATTGGCTTGATTCCAATCGAATTGGACTAGCAATTCACCAAAAATGAACAAACCCGAAGTCAACGTGAAATCAAAAACCACTTTTCATTGGCTAGATTCCAATAGAATTAGACTAGTAATTCGTCAAAAATGAACAAACGCGAAGTTATCATGAAATCAAAAACCCCTTTACCCTAGCTCGATGCCAATCGAATTAGCCTAGCAATTTGACAAAAAGGAGCAAATCAAAAGTTATAATGAAATCAAAAACCACTTTTCATTGGCACGATTCCAATCGAATTAGACTAGCAATTCGTAAAAATGAACAAACTAGAAGTTGTCATGAAATTAAAAATCACTTTTCACTGGCTCGATTCCAATCGAATTAGACTAGCAATTCGGAAAAACGAACAAACAAGAAGTTGTCATGAAATTAAAAACCACTTTTCACTGGCTCGATTCCAATCGAATTAGACTAGCAATTTGCTAAGAACGAAGATACCCGAAGTTATCATGAAATCAAAAAACAACATTTCATTAGCTTGATTCCAATCGAATTAGCCTAGCAATTCGCCAAAAATAACAAACCTGAAGTTATCATGAAAACAAAAACCACGTTTTATGGGTACGATTCCAATCGAGTTAGACTAGCAATTCTCCAAAAATTAACAAACCCGAAGTTATCGTGAAGTCAAAAATCACTTTCATTTGCCCGATTCCAATCGAATTAGTCTAGCAATTCACAAAAAATGAACAAACCCGAAGTTATCATGAAATCAAAAGCCACGTCTCTTTGCCTCGATTCCAATCGAATTAGATTGGCAATTCGTAAAAAACGAACAAATCCGAAGTTATCAAGAAATAAAAAACCACTTTTCATTGGTTCGATTCCAACAGAATTAGACTAGCAATTCGCCAAAAACAAACAAACCCGAAGTTATCATGAAATCAAAAGTCACATTTCATTGGTTCGATTGTAATCGAATTATACTAGCAATTCAAAAAAAATGAACAAACCCGAATTTATCATAAAATGAAAAACCACTTTTCATTGGCTCGATTCCAATCCAATTAGACTAGCAATTCGTCAAAAACGAACAAACCCAAAATTATCATGAAATCAAAAACAACTTTTCATTGGCACGATACCAATCGAATTAGACTAGCAATTCGCCCAAAATGAACAAGCCCAAAGTTATATGAAATCAAAAATAACTTTTTATTGGCTCGATTCCAATCGAATTAGACTATCAATTCGCCATAAACGAACAAACCTGAAGTTATCATGAAATTAAAAACCACTTTTCATTGGCTCGAATCCAATCGAATTAGACTACCAATTCGCCAAAAACGAACAAACCCGATGTTATCATGAAATCAAAAGCCACATTTCATTGGTTTGATTCCAATCGAATTAGACTAGCAATTCGCCAAAAATGAACAAACCCGAAGTTATAATGAAATCAAAAACCTCTTTTGATTGGCTCGATTGCAATCGAATTAGACTAGCAATTCGCTAAAAATGAACAAACCCGAAATTATAATGAAATTAAAAACCACTTTTCATTGGCTCAATTGCAATCGAATTAGACTAGCAATTTGCCAAAAATGAACATACCCGAAGTTATCACGAAATTAAAAACCACTTTTCATTGACATGATTCCAATTAGACTAGCAATTCGCCCAAAATGAACAAACCTGAAGTTATATGAAATCAAAAACCACTTTTAATTAGCTCGATTCCAATCGAATTAGACTAGCAATTCGTCAAAAATGAACAAACCCGAAGTTATCATGAAATCAAAAACCACTTTTCATTGGCACGATTCCAATCGAATTGGACAAGCTATTCGCCCAAAACAAACAAACTCAAAGTTATATGAAATCAAAAACAACTTTTCATTGGCTCGATTCCAATCGAATTGGACTATCAGTTCGCCAAAAATAAACAAACCCGAAGTTATAATGAAATAAAAAACCTCTTTTAATTGGGTCGATTACAATCGAATTAGACTAGCAATTCGCCAAAAATGAACAAACCCGAAATTATCATGAAATCAAAAACCACTTTTCATTGGCTCGATTCCAATCGAATTAGACTAGCAATTCGTCAAAAATGAACAAACCCGAAGTTATCATGAAATCAAAAACCACTTTTCATTGGCACGATTCCAATCGAATTGGACAAGCTATTCGCCCAAAACAAACAAACAAACTCAAAGTTATATGAAATCAAAAACAACTTTTCATTGGCTCGATTCCAATCGAATTGGACTATCAGTTCGCCAAAAATGAACAAACCCGAAGTTATAATGAAATCAAAAACCTCTTTTAATTGGGTCAATTACAATCGAATTAGACTAGCAATTCGCCAAAAATGAACAAACCCGAAATTATCATGGAATCAAAGACCACTTTTCATTGGCTCGATTGCAATCGAATTAGACTAGGAATTCGTCAAAAATGAACAAACCCGAATTTATCATGAAATAAAAAAGCAGTTTTCATTGACTCGATTCCAATCGAATTAGACTAGCAATTTGCTAAAAACGAACAAACCCGAAGTTATCGTGAAATCAAAAATAACTGTTCAATGGCTTGATTCCAATCAAATTAGACTAGCAATTCGCCAAAAACGATCGAACCCGAAGTTATCATGAAATCAAAAACCACTTTTCATTGGCACGATTCAAATCGAATTAGACTAACAATTCGCCAAAAAATGAACAAACCCGAAGTTATCGTAAAATCAAAAACCACTTTCCATTAGCTTGATTCGAATCAAATTAGAATAGCAATTCGCCAAAAATGATCAAACCCGAAGTTATCATGAAATCAAAAACCACTTTACATTGGCACGATTGCAATCGAATTACATTAGCAATTCGCCAAGAACGAACAAACTCGAAGCTATCATGAAATCAAAAACATCTTTTGATTGGGTCGACTCCAATCGAATTAGACTAGCAATTCGCCAAAAATGAACAAACCAGAAATTATCATTAAATCAAAAACCACTTTCCATTGGCTCAATTACAATCGAATTAGACTAGTAATTCGCCAAAAATGAACAAACCCAAAGTTGTCATGAAATTAAAAACCACTTTTCATTGGCATGATTCAATCGAATTAGACTAGCAATTCGCCCAAAATGAACAAACCCGAAGTTATATGAAATCAAACATCACTTACAATTGGCGCGATTCCAATCGAATTTGACTAGTAATTCATCAAAAATGAGCAAACTTGAAGTTATCATAAATTAAAAACCACTTTTCATTGGCACGATTCCAATCGAATTGGAGTAGCAATTCGCCCAAAATGAACAAACCCGAAGTTAAATGAAATCAAAAATAACTTTTCATTGGCTCGATTCCAATCGAATTAGACTATCAATTCGTCAAAAATGAACAAACCCGAAGTTATCATGAAATTAAAAATCACTTTTAATTGGCTCGATTCCAATCGAATTAGACGTGCAATTTTGTAAAAAAGAGCAATCCCGATGTTATCATGAAATCAAAAGCCACATTTCATTGGCCTAATTCCAATCGAATTAGACTATCAATTCGCCAAAAACGAACAAACCCGAAGTTATCATGAAATTAAAAACCACTTTTAATTGGCTCGATTCCAAACGAATTAGACGAGCAATTAGCCAAAAATGATCAAACCCGAAGTTATCATGAAATCAAAAACAACTTTTCATTGGCACAATTCCAATCGAATTAGACCAGCAATTCGCCAAAAATGAACAAACCCGAAGTTATCGTAAAAACAAAAACCACCTTTCGTTTGCTCGATTCCAATTGAATTAGTCTAGCAATTCGCCAAAAACGAACAAACCCGATTTTATCATGAAATCAAAAGACGCATTTAATTGGCTCAATTCCAATCGAATTAGACTATCAATTCGCCAAGAATGAACAAACTCGAAGTTATCATGAAATCAAAAACCTCTTTTGATCGGATCGATTCCAATCGAATTAGACTAGCAACTCGCCAATAATGAACAAACCCGAAATAATCATGAAATCAAAAACCACTTTTCATTGGCACGATTGCAATCGAATCAGACTACGAATTCACAAAAAAAGAACAAACACGAATTTATCATGAAATGAAAAACCACTTTTCATTGGCTCGATTCAAATCGAATCGGACTAGCAATTTTCCAAAAATGAACAAACCCAAAGTGAAAAACAGCTTTCCATTGGCACGATTCCAATCGAATTGGACTAGCAATTAGCCCAAAATGAACAAACTCAAAGTTATATGAAATCAAAAATAACTTTTCATTGGCTCGATTCCAATCGAATTAGACTATCAATTTGCCATAAACGAACAAACCCGAAGTTATCATGAAATTAAAAACCACCTTTCATTAGCTCGATTCCAATCGATTTAGACTAGCAATTCGCCAATGTTAGCATGAAATCAAAAGCCGCATTTCACTGGCTCGATCCCAATCGAATTAGACTAGCAATTCATCAAAAATGAACAAACTCGAAGTTATCATGAAATCGAAAACCTCTTTTGAGTGGCTCGATTCGAATCGAATTAGACTAGTAATTCGCCAAAAATGAACAAACCCGAAATTATCATGAAATCAAGAACCACTTTTCATTGGCTCGATTCCAGTCGAATTAGACTAGTAATTCGCCAAAAATGAACAAACTCGAGGTTATATGAAATCAAAAATCACTTATAATTGGCTCGATTCCAATCGAATTAGATTAGCAATTCGTCAAAAAATGAGAAAACCCGAAGTTATCATGAAATTAAAAATAACTTTTCATTGTCACGATTCAAATCGAGCTAGAGTAGCAATTCGCCCAAAATGAACAAACCCGAAGTTATATGAAATCAAAAATAACTTTTCATTGGCTCGATTCCAATCGAATTAGACTATGAATTCGCCAAAAATGAACAAACCCGAAGTTATCGTGAAATTAAAAATCACCTTTAACTGGCTCGATTCCAATCGAATTAGACGAGCAATTCAGCAAAAAATAGCAAACCCGATGTTATCATTAAAACAAAAGTCACATTTCATTGCCTCGATTCCAATCGAATTAGACTATCAATTCACCAAAAACGAACAAACCCAACTTTATCATGAAATTAAAAACCACTTTTAATTGGCTCGATTCCAAACGAATTAGACAAGCAATTTGCCAAAAAGAACAAACCCGAAGTTATCATGAAATCAAAAACCACTTTCCATTAGCTTGATTCTAATCAAATTAGACTAGCCATTCGCCAAAAATTATCAAACCCGAAGTTATCATGAAATCATAAGCCACATTTCATTGTCTAGATTGTAATCGAATTCGACTAGCAATTTGCCAAAAAAGAATAAACCAGAAGTTGTCATGAAATCAAAAACCACCTTTCATTTGCTCGATTCCAATCGAATTAGTCTAGCAATTCGCCAAAAATGAACAAACCCGATGTTATCATGAAATCAAAAGACACATTTCATTGGCTCAATTCCAATCGAATTCGACTAGTAATTCGCCAAGAATGAACAAACTCGAAGTTATCATGAAATCAAAAACCTCTTTTGATTGGGTCGATTCCAATCGAATTAGAGTAGCAATTCGCCAAAACGAACCAACCCGAAATTATCATGAAATCAAAAACCACTTTTCCATTGGCTCGATTGCAATCAAATTAGACTAGCAAATGGCTAAAAATGAACAAACCCGAAGTCATCTTGAAATTAAAAACCACTTTTCATTGACATGATTCCAATCGAATTAGACTAGCAATTCGCCCAAAATGATCAAACCCGAGGTTATATGAAATCAAAAACCACTTATAATTGGCTCGATTCCAATCGAATTAGACTAGCAATTCGTCAAAAATGAGCAAACCTGAAGTTATCATGAAATTAAAAACTACTTTTCATTGGCACGATTCCAATCGAATTGGAGTAGCAATTCTTCGAAAATGAACAAACCCGAAGTTACATCAAATCAAAAATAACTTTACATTGGCTCGATTCCAATCGAATTAGACTATCAATTCGCCAAAAATGAACAAACCCGAAGTTATCATGAAATTAAAAATCACTATTAATTGGCTCGATTCCAATCGAATTAGACTATCAATTCGCCAAAAATGAACAAACCCGAAGTTATCATGAAATTAAAAATCACTATTAATTGGCTCGATTCCAATCGAATTTGACGAGCAATTCGGCAAAAAATAGCAAACCCGATGTTATCATGAAATCAAAAGTCACATTTCATTGGCTTGATACCAATCGAATTAGACTATCAATTCGCCAAAAACGAATAAACCCGAAGTTATCATGAAATTAAAAACCACTTTAAATTGGCTCGATTCCAAACGAATTAGACAAGCAATTCTCCAAAAAATGAACAAACCCGAAGTTATCATGAAATCAAAAACCACTTTCCATTTGCTTGATTCCAATCAAATTAGACTAGCAATTCGCCAAAAAACGATCAAACCCGAAGTTATCATGAAATCAAAAACCACTTTTTCAGTGGCACGATTGCAATCGAATTAGACTAGCAATTCGCCAAAAATGAACAAACCCGAAGTTATCTGAAATTAAAAATCACTTTTAATTGGCTCGATTCCAATCGAATTTGACGAGCAATTCGGCAAAAAATAGCAAACCCGATGTTATCATGAAATCAAAAGCCACATTTCATTGGCTCGATTCCAATCGAATTAGACTATCAATTCGCCAAAAAGAACAAACCCGAAGTTATCATGAAATTAAAAAGAACTTTTAACTGGCTCCATTCCAAACGAATTAGACGAGCAATTTGCCAAAAATGAACAAACCTGAAGTTATCATGAATTCAAAAACCATTTTCCATTAGCTTGTTTCCAATCAAATTATACTAGCAATTCACCAAAAACGATCAAACCTGATGTTATCATGAAATCAAAAACAACTTTTCATTGCCACGATTCCAATCGAATTAGACTAGCAATTCGCCAAAAAGGAACAAACCCGAAGTTATCGTGAAATCAAAAACCACCTTTCATTTGCTCGATTCCAATCGAATTAGTTTAGCAATTCGCCAAAAATGAACTAACCTGAATTTATCATGAAATCAAAAGACGCATTTCGTTGGCTCAATTCCAATCGAATTAGACTATCAATTCGCCAAGAACGAACAAAGTCAAAGTTATCATGAAATCAAAAACCTCTCTTGAATAGGTCGATTCCAATCTAATTAGACTATCAATTCGCCAAAAATGAACAAACCCGAAGTTATCATGAAAGTAAAAATCACTTTTAATTGGCTCGATTCCAATCGGATTAGACGAGCAATTCGGCAAAAAAGAGCCAACCCGATGTTATCATGAAATCGAAAGCCACATTACATTGGCTCGATTCCAATCGAATTAGACTATCAATTCGCCAAAAATGAACAAACCCGAATTTATCATGAAATTAAAAACAACTTTTAATTGGCTCGATTCCAAACGAATTAGGCGAGCAGTTCGCCAAAAATGAACAAACCCGAAGTTATCATGAAATCAAAAACCACTTTCCATTTGCTTGATTCTAATCAAATTAGACTAGCAATTTGCCAAAAACGATCAAATCTGAAGTTATTATGAAATCAAAAACCGCTTTTCATTGGCACGATTCCAATCGAATTAGACTTGCAATTCGCAAAAAATGAACAAACCCGAAGTTATCGTGAAATCAAAAACCACATTTCATTGGCTCGATTCCAATCGAATTAGACTATCAATTCGCCAAAAATGAACAAACCCGAAGTTATCATGAAATTAAAAACAACTTTTAACTGGCTCAATTCCAAACGAGTTAGACGAGCAATTTGCCAAAAACGAACAAACCTGAAGTTAGCATGAATTGAAAAACCATTTTCCATTAGCTTGTTTCCAATCAAATTAGACTAGCAATTCACCAAAAACGATAAAACCTGAAGTTATCATGAAATCAAAAATAACTTTTCATTGGCACGATTCCAATCGAATTAGACTAGCAATTCGCCAAAAACGAACAAACCCGAAGTTATCGTGAAATCAAAAACCACCTTTCATTTGCTCGATTCCAATCGAATTAGTCTAGCAATTTGCTAAAAACGAACAAACCCGATGTTATCATGAAATCAAAGAGACGCATTTCATTAGCTCAATTCCAATCGAATTAGACCTGCAATTCGCCAAGAATGAACAAACTCGAAGTTATCGTGAAATCAAAAACCTCTCCTGATTGGGTCAATTCCAATAGAATTAGACTAGCAATTCGCCAAAAATGAACAAACCCAAAATTATCATGAAATCAAAAACCACCTTTCATTTGCTCAATTCCAATTGAATTAGTCTAGCAATTCGCCAAAAACGAACAAACCCGATATTATCAGGAAATCAAAAGACACATTTCATTGGCTCAATTCCAATCAAATTAGACTAGCAATTCGCCAAGAATGAACAAACTCGAAGTTATCATGAAATCAAAAACCTCTTTTGATTGGGTCGATTCCAATCGAATTCGAGTAGCAATTTGCCAAAAACGAACCAACCTGAAATTATCATGAAATCAAAAACCACTTTTCCATTGGCTCGATTGCAATCGAATTAGACTAGCAATTCGCTAAAAATGAACAAACCCGAAGTTATCTTGAAATTAAAAACCACTTTTCATTGACATGATTCCAATCGAATTAGACTAGCAATTCGCTCAAAATGATCAAACCCGAGGTTATATGAAATCAAAAACCACTTATAATTGGCTCAATTCAAATCGAATTAGACTAGCAATTTGTCAAAAATGAGCAAACCTAAAGTTATCATGAAATTAAAAACTACTTTTCATTGGCACGATTCCAATCGAATTGGAGTAGCAATTCTTCGAAAATGAACATACCCGAAGTTACATGAAATCAAAAATAACTTTTCATTGGCTCGATTCCAATCGAATTAGACTATCAATTCGCCAAAAATGAACAAACCCGAAGTTCTCATGAAATTAAAAATCACTTTTAATTGGTCGATTCCAATCGGATTAGATGAACAATTCGGCAAAAAAGGGGGAACACGATGTTATCATGAAATCAAAAGCCACATTTCATTGGCTCGATTCCAATCGAATTTGACTATCAATTCGCCAAAAACGAACAAACCCGAAGTTATCATGAAATTAAAAACAACTCTTAATTGGCTCGATTCCAAACGAATTAGATGAGCAATTCGCCAAAAACGAACAAACCCAAAGTTATCATGAAATTAAAAACAACTTTTAACTGGCTCAATTCCAAACGAATTAGACGAGCAATTTGCCAAAAATGAACAAACCTGAAGTTATCATGAATTCAAAAACCATTTTCCATTAGCTTGTTTCCAATCAAATTAGACTCGCAATTCACCAAAAATGATCAAACCTGAAGTTATCATGAAATCAAAAATAACTTTTCATTGGCACGATTCCAATCGAATTAGACTAGCAATTCGCCAAAAATGAACAAACCCGAAGTTATCGTGAAATCAAAAACCACCTTTCATTCGCTCGATTCCAATCGAATTAGTCTAGCAATTCGCCAAAAACGAACTAACCCGAATTTATCATGAAATCAAAAGACGCATTTCATTGGCTCAATTCCAATCGAATTAGGCTTGCAATTCGCCAAAAATGTACAAACCCGAAGTTATCATGAAATTAAAAATCACTTTTAATTGGCTCGATTCCAATCAAATTAGACGAGCAATTGGGCAAAAAAGAGCAAACCTGATGTTATCATGAAATCAAAAGCCACATTTCATTGGCTCGATTCCAATCGAATTAGACTAGCAATTCGCCAAAAATGAAAAAACTCGAAGTTATCATGAAATTAAAAACTACATTTCATTGGCTCGATTCCAATCGATTTAGACTAGCAATTCGCAAAAAATGAACAAACCCAATGTTATCATGAAATCAAAAGCCACATTTCATTGGCTCGATTCCAATTAATTAGACTAGGAATTCATCAAAAACAAACAAATTTGAAGTTATCATGAAATCGAAGACCTATTTTGATTGGCTCGATTCCAATCGAATTAGACTAGCAATTCGCCAAAAATGAACAAACCCAAAATTATCATGAAATCAAAAATCACTTTTCATTGGCTCGATTCCAATCGAATTAGACGAGCAATTCGGCAAAAAAGAGGAAACCTGATGTTATCATGAAATCAAAAGCCACATTTCATTGGCTCGATTTCAATTGAATTAGACTAGCAATTCGCCAAAAATGAACAAACCCGAATTTATCATGAAATTAAAAACCACTTTTAATTGGCTCGATTCCAAACGAATTAGACGAGCAATTCTCCAACAACGAACAGACCTAAAGTTATCATGAAATCAAAAACCACTTTCCATTAGCTTGATTCCAATCAAATTAGACTAGTAATTCGCCAAAAATGATCAAACCCGAAGTTTTCATGAAATCAAAAGCCACATTTCATTGTCTAGATTCTAATCGAATTAGACTAGCAATTTGCCAAAAACGAACAAACCCGAAGTTATCGTGAAATCAAAAACCACCTTTCATTTGCTCGATTCCAATTGAATTAGTCTAGCAATTCGCTAAAAACGAACAAACCCGATGTTATCATGAAATCAAAAGACACATTTCATCGGCTCAATTCCAATCGATTTAGACTAGCAATTCGCCAAGAATGAACAAACTCGAAGTTATCATGAAATCAAAAACCTCTTTTGATTGGGTCGATTCCAATCGAATTAGACTAGCAATTCGCCAAAAATGAACAAACCCGAAATTATTATGAAATCAAAAACTTCTTTTCATTGCTCGATTGCAATCGAATTAGACTACGAATTCACAAAAAATGAACAAACCCAAATTTAACATGAAATGAAAAACCACATTTCATTGGCTCGATTCCAATCGAATTAGACTAGCAATTTGCCAAAAACGAACAGACCGAGAGTGAAAAACAACTTTCCATTGGCACGATTCCAATCGAATTAGACTAGTATTTCGTCCAAAATGAACAAATCCAAAGTTATATGAAATCAAAAATAGCTTTTCAATGGCTCGATTCCAATCGACTTAGACTATCAATTCGCCATAAACGAACAAACCCGAAGTTATCATGAAATTAAAAACCACCTTTTATTGGCTCGATTCCAATCGATTTAGACTAGCAATTCGCCAAAAAATGAACAAACCCAATGTTATCATGAAATCAAAAGCCACATTTCATTGGCTCGATTCCAATCGAATTAGACGAGCAATTCATCAAAAATGAACAAACTTGAAGTTATCATGCAATCGAAAACCCCTTTTGATTGGCTCGATTCCAATCGAATTAGACTAGCAGTTCGCCAAAAATGAACAAACCCGAGGTTATATGAAATCAAAAACAACTTATAATTGGCTCGATTCCAATCGAATTAGACTACCAGTTCGTAAAAAATGAGCAAACCCGAAGTTATCATGAAATTAAAAACTACTTTTCATTGGCACGATTCAAATCGAGTTGGAGTAGCAATTCGCCCAAAATGAACAAACTCGAAGTTACATGAAATCAAAAATAACTTTTCATTGGCTCGATTCCAATCGAATTAGACTATAAATTCGCCAAAAATGAACAAACCTGAAGTTATCATGAAATTAAAAATCACTTTTAATTAGCTCGATTCCAATCGAATTAGATGAGCAATTCAGCAAAAAAGAGCAAACCCAATGTTATCATGAAATCAAAAGCCACATTTCATTGGCTCGATTCCAATCGAATTAGACTATCAATTCGCCAAAAATGGAGAAACCTGAATTTATCATGAAATGAAAAGCCACTTTTAATTGGCTCGATTCCAAACGAATTAGACGAGCAGTTCGCCAAAAACGAACAAACCCGAAGTTATCACGAAATCAAAAACCACTTTCCATTAGCTTGATTCCAATCAAATTAGACAAGCAATTTGCCAAAAATGATCAAGCCCGAAGTTATCATGAAATCAAAAGCCACATTTCATTGTCTAGATTCTAATCGAATTATACTAGCAATTTGCCAAAAACGAACAAACCCGAAGTTATCGTGAAATCAAAAACCACCTTTCATTTGCTCGATTCCAATTGAATTAGTCTAGCAATTCTCCAAAAACAAACAAACCCGATGTTATCATGAAATCAAAAGATGCATTTCATTGGCTCAATTCGAATCGTATTAGACTAGCAATTCGCCAAGAATGAACAAACTCGAAGTTATCTTGAAATTAAAAATCGCTTTTCATTGACATGATTCCAATCGAATTAGACAAGCAATTCGCCCAAAATGAACAAACCCGAGTTTATATGAAATCAAAAACAAATTATAATTGGCTCGATTCCAATTGAATTAGACCGACAATTCATATAAAATGAGCAAACCTGAAGTTATCATGAAATTTAAAACTATTTTTCATTGGCACGATTCAAATCGAATTGGAGTAGTTCACCCAAAATGAACAAAACCCAAGTTATATGAAATCAAAAATAACTTTTCGTTGGCTCCATTCCAATCGAATCAGACTCTCAATTCGCCAAAAATTAACAAACCCAAAGTTATCATGAAATTAATAATCACTTTTAATAGGCTCGATTCCAAACGAATTAGACGAGCAATTCGGCAAAAAAGAGCAAACCCGATGTTATCATGAAATCAAAAGCCACATTTCATTCGCTTGATTCCAATCGAATTATACTATCAATTCGCCAAAAAATGAAAAAGCCCGAAGTTATCATGAAATTAAAAACAACTTTTAGTTGGCTCGATTCCAAACGAATTAGATGAGCGATTCGCCAAAAATGAACAAACCCGAAGTTATCATGAAATCAAAAACTACTTTCCATTAACTTGTTTCCAATCAAATTAGACTACCAATTCGCTAAAAACGGTCAAACCCGAAGTTATCATGAAATCAAAAACAACTTTTCATTGGCACGATTCCAATCGAATTAGACTAGCAATTCGTAAAAAATGAACAAACCCGAAGTTATCGTGAAATCAAAATCCACCTTTCATTTGCTCGATTCCAATCGAATTAGTCTAGCAATTCGCCAAAAATGAACAAACCCGATGTTATCATGAAATCAAAAGACGTATTTCATTGGGTCAATTCCAATCGAATTAGACTAGCAATTCCCCAAGAATGAACAAACTCGAAGTTATCATGAAATCAAAAACCTCTTTTGATTGGGTCGATTCCAATCGAATTAGACTAGCAATTCGCCAAAAATGAACAAACCCGAAATTATCATGAAATCAAAAACCACTTTTCATTGGGTCGATTCCAATCGAATTAGACTAGCAATTCGCCAAAAATGAACAAACCCGAAATTATCATGAAATCAAAAACCACTTTTCATTGGCTTGATTGCAATCGAATTAGACTATGAATTCAAGAAAAATGAACAAACCCGAATTTATCATGAAATGAAAAATCACTTTTCATTGGCTCGATTCCAATCGAATTAGACTAGCAATTTACAAACCCAAAGTGAAAAATAACTTTCCATTGGCACGATTCCAATTGAATTGGACTAGCAATTCGCCCAAGATGAACAAACCCAAAGTTATATGAAATAAAAAATAACTTTTCATTAGCTCGATTCCAATCGAATTAGACTATCAATTAGCCATAAACGAACAAACCCGAAGTTATCATGAAATTAAAAACCGCCTTTCATTGGCTTGATTCCAATCGATTTAGACTAGCAATTCACCAAAAACGAACAAACCCAATGTTATCATGAAATCAAAAGCCACATTTCATTGGCTCGATTCCAATCGAATTAGACTAGCAATTCATAAAAAATGAACAAACTCGAAGTTATCATGAAATCGAAAACCTCTTTTGATTAGCTCGATTCCAATCGACTTAGACTAGCAATTCGTCAAAACCGAACAAACCCAAAATTATAATGAAATCAAAAACCACTTTTCATTAGCTCGATTCCAATAGAATTAGACTAGCAATTCACCAAAATGATCAAACCCGAGGTTATCATGAAATCAAAAGACACATTTCATTGGCTCAATTCCAATCGAATTAGACTAGCAATTCGCCAAGAATGAGCAAACTCGAAGTTATCACGAAATCAAAAACTGCTTTTGTAAAATCCCGAATTTTTTTAGCATTAATTTATTTAATAGGATTGCAATGTTCAGTTAGGTCCTTATACAAGTTAATTAGTTATCTCTATGGTTAATTTGGATCTATGTGAATATCTTTATAGTTGAGGGACCAAAGTGAAAATAAGTTTCAGATTTTATACCTTTATTAAATAGGCAAAATAGTTAATTATTGAAGGAGTTAGAATTACCCTATCAATATTGGGCTCATTTTAAAGCTCGTAATAAATGGTGAATTATGGACTCAAGAAAAATTCAATTTGGATTCGTTAAACTTGAGTTATAGCCAATTAAGAAAACCACTTAGTTAATAATATTATTTATTAATTCGAGCTAAATTACTATATCAATATTGGACTCTTTTGATAGATAATAATTAATTATATATATTAGGATTAAGAAAAAGATATTTTGAATAAGTTGAATTAAGATAGAATCAATAGAAGAAACAAGATATAAATGAAATTCTAATTAATAGGCATACAGATTTTCGGCCATTAGGAAACTTGAATATGTTGAGTATTGATAATTATAAAATGTAATCAAAAGATAATTAATGAAAATCATAACCATGGTTTTATGGAAACTATTACAAGCTTTTTACTTCTTTAATAGGGAGATTCTATTTTCACGTGTGCCTAAGTTTTGAAATTATAATTAAGGGAATATCCTTGCTAATTAAGTAGGTAAATGTCAATTTTTAGCTTTTATTTATTATAATAATTATTGGTTACTTGTAATCATAATCTACTTTGATTAGGATAAAAACTATTATTCTTAATCACGTAGGATTTCGATTATGATAGAGTCTTTTAATAATTATCATATTGGAATAGTTAGGACTTTAATTAATTAAACTAGTTAAATTATTTCATTTGAAACACTCTTTAAATTATTTTGATTTAATCAAAGACAAGAGATAATTAGTTATCTATTGTTTTATTAGAATAATAAAAATGTATTATGCATGCAATTAGGAGGTTCCCAGTCCACGTGGGTAAACATCATGCAGGATAATGCCTATTTGTCTTTTTCCTTATTATAATTGTAGTTGATTTTGAACTTATCTAAACCCAATAGTTAATAGTTATCACTTATCAGAATTCTAATTAATTAATCAAATTTTTAGTAATTAATCAAAATTTTAGAGGAATTAAATATCTTTTCTTTTGTCCAATTTCGGCCATTATGATAGACTTCAATTCTTAACAAACTCCATATATTATTTATGTAGTCTACTATTTAATTAATTAAGTTTATGGTTAATATTTAATTAGTATGCATAAACTATTAGTTATTTTAGACTAAACTTATCCTAATGATCACGTGTGCAAAGGATATGCTCCAGTAATGTCTCCTCATTATTATAGTAGTTGGTTTGGGCACCACTATCAAAAGTTAATCCCCAAGTCAGATTATATCAAACAGGAGGTTAGGATTTCCAAACCAAATTTCTGGAATGTACTTGGACGAAATTTAGAGTTCTAATTTCAGTGAAATTCCACTCCCCACGTGATTACCCTACACCGTGGTTTAGTATAAATATAGCACTAAGCCTCAAGCATTCAGTCATTAATTCCTGAATTTATGCATAATTTCACGTTTGATTTGAATGTGGAGTAGCAAGCATCTCATTGAGTATAATTCGTTATACTCATCCCTCTCTATTTACAATTTTCAGGTAGAAATTAGTATGCTGGACGGCGGTGGATGGATGCATATTGGACCAATGGATCTCCATCATGAAGTACTTTAATTTTTAGAAACACTAGAATATTTATTAACAGTTGATTATTATTATTTTTAAATTTAGACTCAATTGTGAGTCACGTCATAACTTTCAATTAGTCCTATTTTTATTATTTGTTAGAACTACTTTTATTAATGTTTGATAAAAGATATGATTCCAAATTGTTCCGCATATGTTATTTAATTTAATTTACCTTTTGTTAAGGTTGTTCAATTTTTACTGAATTCCTCGTTATATTAAAATGTATTTGCCTCAAGCACTTTATTAATCAATTCACGTTTGGTAACGTTCCGGGTTGCTAGAGAATTCGGGGCGTTACAACTTTTCATTGGCACGATTCAAATCGAATTGGAGTAGCAATTCGCCCAAAATGAACAAACCTGGAGTTATATGAAATCAAAAACCACTTTCCATTGGCTCAATTGCAATCGAATTAGACTAGCAATTCGCCAAAAATGAACAAACCTGAAGTTATCATGAAATTAAAAGCCACTTTTCATTGACATGATTCCAATCGAATTAGACTAGCAATTCGCCCAAAATGAACAGACCCGAGGTTATATGAAATCAAAAACCACTTATAATTCGCTCGATTCGAATCGAATTAGACTAGCAATTCATAAAAAATGAGCAAACCCGAAGTAATTATGAAATTAAAAACTACTTTTCATTGGCACGATTCAAATCGAATTGGCGCAGCAATTCGCTCAAAATGAACAAACCCGAAGTTATATGAAATCAAAAATAACTTTTCATTGCCTCGATTCCAATCGAATTAGACTATCAATTCGCCAAAAATGTACAAACCCGAAGTTATCATGAAATTAAAAATCACTTTTAATTGGCTCGAATCCAATCGAATTAGACGAGCAATTCGGTAAAAAAGAGCAAACCTGATGTTATCAAGAAATCAAAAGCCACATTTCATTGGCTCGATTCCAATCGAATTAGACTAGCAATTCGCCAAAAATGAACAAACCCGAAGTTATCATGAAATTAAAAACCACCTTTCATTGGCTAGATTCCAATCGATTTAGACTAGCAATTCTCCAAAAACGAACAAACCCAATGTTATCATGAAATCAAAAGCCACATTTCATTGGCTCGATTCCAATCGAATTAGACTAGCAATTCATCAAAAACGAACAAACTCGAAGTTCTCATGAAATCGAAAACCTCTTTTGATTGGCTCGATTCCAATCGAATTAGACTAACAATTCGCCAAAAACAAACAAACCCAAAATTATCATGAAATCAAAAACCACTTTTCATTGGCTCGATTCCAATCGAATTAGACTAGCAATTCGTCAAAAATGAACAAACCCGAAATTATCATGAAATTAAAAACCACTTTTCATTGACATGATTCCAATCGAATTAGACTAGTAATTCGCCAAAAATGAACAAACCCGAAATTATCGTGAAATCAAAAACTACCTTTCATTTGCTCGATTCCAATCGAATTAGTCTAGCAATTCGCCAAAAACGAACAAACTCGATGTTATCATGAAATCAAAAGACACATTTCATTGGCTCAATTCCAATCGAATTAGACTATCAATTCGCCAAGAATGAACAAGCCCGAAGTTATCATGAAATCAAAAACCTCTTTTGATTGGGTCGATTCCAATCGAATTAGACTACCAATTCGCCAAAAATGAACAAACCCTAAGTTATCATGAAATTAAAATCCACTTTTCATTGACATGATTCCAATCGAATTAGACTAGCACTTCGCCCAAAATGAACAAACCCGAAGTTATGTGAAACCAAAAACCACATACAATTGGCTCGATTCCAATCGAATTAGACTAGCAATTCCTCAAAAATGAGCAAACCTGAAGGTATCATGAAATTAAAAACTACTTTTCATTGGCACGATTCAAATCGAATTGAAGTAGCAATTCGCCCAAAATGAACAAACTCGAAGTTATATGAAATCAAAAATAACTTTTCATTGGCTCGATTCCAATCGAATTAGACTATGAATTCGCCAAAAATAAACAAACCCGAAGTTATCATGAAATTAAAAATCACTTTTAATTGGCTCGATTCCAATCGAATTAGACGAGCAATTCGGCAAAAAAGAGCAAACCCGATGTTATCGTGAAATCAAAAGCCACATTTCATTGGCTCGATTCCAATCGACTTAGACTATCAATTCGCCAAAAACGAACAAACCCGAATTTATCATGAAATTAAAAACCACATTTAATTGGCTCGATTCCAAACGAATTAGACGAGCAATTCTCCAAAAACGAACAAATCCGAAGTTATCATGAAATCAAAAACCACTTTCCATTAGCTTGATTCCAATCAAATTAGACTAGCAATTCGCCAAAAATGATCAAACCCGAAGTTATCATGAAATCAAAAGCCACATTTCATTGTCTAGATTCTAATCGAATTAGACTAGCAATTTTCCAAAAATGAACAAACCCGAAGTTATCGTGAAATCAAAAACCATCTTTCATTTGCTCGATTCCAATCGAATTAGTCTAGCAATTCGCTAAAAACGAACAAACCCGATGTTATCATGAAATGAAAAGACATATTTCATTGCTCAATTCCAATCGAATTAGACTAGCAATTCGCCAAGAATGAACCAACTCGAAGTTATCATGAAATCAAAAACCTCTTTTGATTGGGTCGATTCAAATCGAATTAGACAAGCAATTCGCCAAAAATAAACAAACCCGAAATTATCATGAAATCAAAAACCACTTTTCATTGCTCGATTACAATCGAATTAGACTACGAATTCACCAAAAATGAACAAACCCGAATTTAACATGAAATGAAAAACCACATTTCACTGGCTCGATTCCAATCGAATTAGACTAGCAATTTGCCAAAAACAAACAAACCCAAAGTGAAAAACAACTTTCCATTGGCACGATTCCAATCGAATTAGACTAGCAATTCGTCCAAAATGAACAAACCCAAAGTTATATGAAATCAAAAATAGCTTTTCAATGGCTCGATTCCAATCGAATTAGACTATCAATTCGCCAAAAACGAACAAACCTGAAGTTATCATGAAATTAAAAACCACCTTTCATTGGCTCGATTCCAATCGATTTAGACTAGTAATACGCCAAAAACGAACGAACCTAATGCTATCATGAAATCAAAAGCCACATTTCATTGGCTCGATTCCAATCGAATTAGACTAACAATTCATAAAAAACGAACAAACTCGTAGTTATCATGAAATCGAAAACCTCTTTTGATTGGCTCAATTCCAATCGAAATAGACTAGCAATTCGCCAAAAATGAACAAACCCGAAATTATCATGAAATCAAAAACCACTTTTCATTGGCTCGATTCCAATCGAATTAGGCCAGCAATTCGCTAAAAATGAATGAATACGAAGTTATCATCAAATAAAAAATCACTTTTCATTAGCTCGATTCCAATCGAATTAAACTAGCAACGCGCCACAAACGACCAAAGCCGAAGTTATCATGAAATCATCAAAAACCACTTTATATTTGCTCGATTCCAATCGAATTAGTCTAGCAATTTACCAGAAATGAACAAACCCGATGTTATCATGAAATCAAAAGGCACATTTCATTGGCACGATTCCAATCGAATTAGACTAGCAATTCGCCAAAAATGAACAAACCCGAAGTTATCGTGAAATAAAAAACTACCTTTCTTTTGCTCCATTCCAATCGAATTAGTCTAGTAATTCGCCAAAAATGAACAAACCCAATGTTATCATGAAATTAAAAGACACATTTCACTGGCTCAATTCCAATCGAATTAGATTAGCAATTCGTCAAGAATGAACAAACTCGAAGTTATCATAAAATCAAAAAACTCTTTTGATTGGGTCGATTCCAATCGAATTAGACAAGCAATGCGCCAAAAATGAACAAACCCGAAATTATCTTGAAATCAAAAACCACTTTTCATTGCTCGATTGCAATCGAATTAGACTACGAATTCACCAAAAATGAACAAACCCAAATTTAACATGAAATGAAAAACCACATTTCATTGGCTCGATTCCAATCGAATTAGACTAGCAATTTGCCAAAAACAAACAAACCCAAAGTGAAAAAAAACTTTCCATTGGCACGATTCCAATCGAATTAGACTAGCAATTCGTCCAAAATGAACAAACCCAAAGTTATATGAAATCAAAAATAACTTTTCATTGGCTCGATTCCAATCGAATTAGACTATTCATTCGCCATAAACGAATAAACCCGAAGTTATCTTGAAATTAAAAACCACCTTTCATTCGCTCGATTCCAATCGATTTAGACTAGCAATTCGCCAAAAACGAACGAACCTAATGCTATCATGAAATCAAAAGCCACATTTCATTGGCTCGATTCCAATCGAATTAGACTAGCAATTCATAAAAAATGAACAAACTCGTAGTTATCATAAAATCGAAAACCTCTTTTGATTGGCTCAATGCCAATCGAATTAGACCAGCAATTCGCCAAAAACGAACAAACCCGAAATTATCTTGTATTTAAAAACCACTTTTCATTGGCTCGATTCCAATCGAATTAGACTAGCAATTCGCAAAAAATGAACGAATACGAAGTTATCATCAAATAATCACTTTTCATTGGCTCGATTCAAATCGAATTAAACTAGCAACGCGCCGCAAACGACCAAAGCCGAAGTTATCGTGAAATCATCAAAAACCACTTTACATTTGCTCGATTCCGATCGAATTAGTCTAGCAATTTGCCAAAAATGAACAAACTCGATGTTATCATGAAATCAAAAGGCACATTTCATTGGCACGATTCCAGTCGAATTAGACTAGCAATTCTACAAAAATGAACAAACCCGAAGTTATCGTGAAATCAAAAACTACCTTTCATTTGCTCCATTCCAATCGAATTAGTCTAGCAATTCGTCAAAAACGAACAAACCCAATGTTATCATGAAATCAAAAGACACATTTCACTGGCTCAATTCCAATCGAATTAGACTAGCAATTCGCCAAGAATGAACAAACTTGAAGTTATCATGAAATCAAAAACCTCTTTTGATTGGGTCGATTCCAATCGAATTAGACTAGCAATTCGCCAAGAATGAACAAACTTGAAGTTATCATGAAATCAAAAACCTCTTTTGATTGGGTCGATTCCAATCGAATTAGACTAGCAATCCGCCAAAAATGAACAAACCCGAAATTATCATGAAATCAAAAACCACTTTTCATTGCTCGATTGCAATCGAATTAGACTACGAATTCACCAAAAATGAACAAACCCAAATTTAACATGAAATGAAAAACCACATTTCATTGGCTCGACTCCAATCGAATTAGACTAGCAATTTGCCAAAAACGAACAAACCCAAAGTGAAAAACAACTTTCCATTGGCACGATTCCAATCAAATTAGACTAGCAATTCGTCCAAAATGAACAAACCCAAAGTTATATGAAATCAAAAATAACTTTTCATTGGCTCGATTCCAATCGAATTAGACTATTCATTCGCCATAAACGAACAAACCCGAAGTTATCTTGAAATTAAAAAGCACCTTTCATTCGCTCGATTCCAATCGATTTAGACTAGCAATTCGCCAAAAACGAACAAACCCAATGTTATCATGAAATCAAAAGCCACATTTCATTGGCTCGATTCCAATCGAATTAGACTAGCAATTCATAAAAAACGAACAAACTCGTAGTTATCATGAAATCGAAAACCTCTTTTGTTTGGCTCAATGCCAATCGAATTAGACCAGCAATTCGCCAAAAACGAACTAACCCGAAATTATCCTGTAATCAAAAACCACTTTTCATTGGCTCGATTCCAATCGAATTAGACTAGCAATTAGCAAAAAATGAACGAATACGAAGTTATCATCAAATAAAAAATCACTTTTCATTGGCTCGATTCCAATCGAATTAAACTAGCAACGTGCCACAAACGACCAAATCCGAAGTTATCGTGAAATCACAAAAACCACTTTACATTTGCTCGATTCCAATCGAATTAGTCTAGCAATTCGCCAAAAATGAACAAACCCGATGTTATCATGAAATCAAAAGGCTCATTTCATTGGCACGATTCCAGTCGAATTAGACTAGCAATTCTACAAAAATGAACAAACCCGAAGTTATCGTGAAATCAAAAACTACCTTTCATTTGCTCCATTCCAATCGAATTAGTCTAGCAATTCGCCAAAAACGAACAAACCCAGTGTTATCATGAAATCAAAAGACACATTTCACTGGCTCAATTCCAATCAAATTAGACTAGCAATTCGCCAAGAATGAACAAACTCGAAGTTATCATGAAATCAAAAACCTCTTTTGATTGGGTCAATTCCAAACGAATTAGACTAGCAATCCGCCAAAAATGAACAAACCCGAAATTATCATGAAATCAAAAACCACTTTTCATTGGCTCGATTGCAATCGAATTAGACAAGGAATTCTCCAAAAAATGAACAAACCCTAAGTTATCATGAAATTAAAAACCACTTTTCATTGACATGATTCCAATCGAATTAGACTAGCACTTCGCCCAAAATGAACAAACCCGAAGTTATGTGAAACCAAAAACCACATATAATTGGCTCAATTCCAATCGAATTAGACTAGCAATTCCTAAAAAATGAGCAAACCCGAAGGTATCATGAAATCAAAAACTACTTCTCATTGGCACGATTCCAATCGAATTGGAGTAGCAATTCGCCCAAAATGAACAAACCCGAAGTTATATGAAATCAAAAATAACTTTTCATTGGCTTGATTCCAATTGAATTAGACTATGAATTCGCCAAAAATAAACAAACCCAAAGTTATCATGAAATTAAAAATCACTTTTAATTGGCTCGATTCCAATCGAATTAGACGAGCAATTCGGCAAAAAAGAGCAAACCCGATGTTATCAACATTTCATTGGTTCGATTCCAATCGAATTAGACTATCAATTTGCCAAAAACGAACAAACCCGAAGTTATCATGAAATTAAAAATCACTTTTAATTGGCTCGATTTCAAATGAATTAGACGAGTAATTCGCCAAAAATGAACAAACCCAAATTTATCATGAAATCAAAAACCATTTTCCATTAGCTTGATTCCAATCAAATTAGACTAGCAATTCGCCAAAAATGATCAAACGCGAAGTTATCATGAAATCAAAAACCACTTTTCATTGGCACGATTCCAATCGAATTAGACTAGCAATTCGGCAAAAATGAACAAACTCGAAGTTATCGTGAAATAGAAAACTACCTTTCATTTGCTAATTCCAATCGAATTAGTCTAGCAATTCGTCAAAAACGAACAAACTCGATGTTATCATGAAATCAAATGACACATTTCATTGGCTCAATTCCAATCGAATTAGACTAGCAATTTGCCAAGAATGAACAAACTTGAAGTTATCATGAAATCAAAAACCTCTTTTGACTAGGTCGATTACAATCGAATTAGACTAGCAATTCGCCAAAAATGAACAAACCCGAAATTATCATGAAATCAAAAACCACTTTTCATTGGCTCGATTGCAATCGAATTAGACTAGGAATTCGCCAAAAATGAACAAACCCGAATTTATCATGAAATGAAAAACCACTTTTCATTGGCTCGATTCCAATCCCTAGCAATTTGCCAAAAAGGAACAAACCCAAAGTGAAAAACAACTTTCCAATGGCACGATTCCAATCGAATTGCACTAGCAATTCGCCCAAAATGAACAAACCCGAAGTTATATGAAATCAAAAATAACTTTTTCATTGGCTCGCTTCCAATCGAATTAGACTATCAATTCGCCATAAACAAACAAACCCGAATTAATCATGAAAATAAAAACCACATTTCATTGGCTCGATTCCAATCAATTTAGACTAGCAATTCGCCAAAAACGAACAAACCCAATGTTATCATGAAATCAAAAGCCACATTTCATTGGCTCGATTACAATCGAATTAGACTAGCAATTCGCTAAAAATGAACAAACTCGAAGTTATCATGAAATCGAAAGCCTCTTTTGATTGGCTCGATTCCAATCGAATTAGGCTAGCAATTCGCTAAAAACGAACAAACCCAAAATTATCATGAAATCAAAACCACTTTTCATTGGCTGAATTGCAATAAAATTAGACTAGCAATTGGCCAAAAATGAACCAACTCGAAGTTATCATGAAATTAAAAACAACCTTTCATTGACAAGATTCCAATCGAATTAGACTAGCAATTCGCCCAAAATGAACAAACCCAAAGTTATATGAAATCCAAAACTACTTTTCATTGGCTCAATTCCAATCTAATTAGACTATCAATTTGCCATAAATGAACAAACCTGAAGTTATCATGAAATTAAAAACCACTTTTCATTTGCTCGTTTCTAATCGAATTAGACTACCAATTCGCGAAAAATGAACAAAACTGATGTTATCATGAAATCAAAAGCAACATTTCATTGGCTCGATTCGAATCGAATTAGACTAGCAATTTACCAAAATTGAAAAAACTCGAATTTATCATGAAATCAAAAACCTCTTTTGATTAGGTCGATTCCAATCGAATTAGACTAGCAATTCGCCAAAAATGAATAAACTCGAAATTATCATGAAATCAAAAACCACTTTTGATTGGCTCAATTGCAATCGAATTAGAGTAGCAATTCACCAAAAATGAACAAACCCAAAATTATCATGAAATCAAAAACCACTTTTCATTTGCTCAGTTGCAATCGAATTAGACTAGCAATTCACCAAAAATGAACAAACCCGAAGTTGTCATGAAATTAAAAACCACTTTTATGGGGTCGATTCCAATCTAATTAGACTAGCAATTCGCTAAAAATGAACAAACCCGAAATTAACATGAAATCAAAAATCACTTTTCATTGGCTCGATTACAATCGAATTAGACGAGTAATTCACCAAAAATGAACAAATCCGAAGTTACCATGAAATTAAAATCCACTATTCATTGACGTGATTTCAATCGAATTAGACTAGCAATTCGCTCAAAAATGAACAAACCCGAAGTTATACGAAATTAAAAAAGAACTTTTCACTGGCTCGATTCCAATCAAATTAGACTAGCAATTCGTCAAAAATGAACAAACCCGAAGTTATCACGAAATCAAAAACCACTTTTCATTGGCTCGATTCCAATCGAATTAGACTGGCAATTCGACAAAAATGAACAAACCCGAAGTTATCATGAAATCAAAGACTAATTTTCACTGGCTCGATTCCAATCGAATTTGACTAGCAATTAGCCAAAAATGAACAAACCCAAAGTTATCATGAAATTAAAAACTACTTTTAATTGGCTCGATGCCAATCAAATTAGACGTGAAATTCGCCAAAATCGAACAAACCCGATGTTATCATGAAATTAAAAGCCATATTTCATTGGCTCGATTCCAATCGAATTAGACTAGCAATTCGATAAGAATGAACAAATTCGAAGTTATCATGAAATCAAAAACCTCTTTTGATTGGGTCGATTACCATCGAATTAGACTAGCAATTCGCCAAAAATGAACAAACCCGAAATTACCATGAAATCAAAAACCACTTTTCATTGGCTCGATTGCAATCGAATTAGACTAGCAATTCGCCAAAAATGAGCAAACCCGAAGTTATCATGAAATCAAAAACCACTTTTCATTGGCCCGATTCCAATCGAATTAGACTAGCAATTCGACACAAATGAACAAAACTGAGGTTATCATGAAATCAAAGACCACTTTTCACAGGCTCGATTCCAATCGAATTTGACTAGCAATTCGTCAAAAATGAACAAACCCGAAGTTATCAGTAAATTAAAAACTACTTTTAATTGGCTCGATTCCAATCGAATTAGACAAGTAATTCGCCAAAAATGAGCAAACCCGAAGTTATCAGTAAATTAAAAACTACTTTTAATTGGCTCGATTCCAAAACTCGAAGTTATCATGAAATTAAAAATCACCGTTAATTGGCTCGATTCCAAAACTCGAAGTTATCATGAAATTAAAAATCACCGTTAATTGGCTCGATTCCAAAACTCGAAGTTATCATGAAATTAAAAATCACCGTTAATTGGCTCGATTCCAAAACTCGAAGTTATCATGAAATTAAAAATCACCGTTAATTGGCTCGATTCCAAAACTCGAAGTTATCATGAAATTAAAAATCACCGTTAATTGGCTCGATTCCAAAACTCGAAGTTATCATGAAATTAAAAATCACCGTTAATTGGCTCGATTCCAAAACTCGAAGTTATCATGAAATTAAAAATCACCGTTAATTGGCTCGATTCCAAAACTCGAAGTTATCATGAAATTAAAAATCACCGTTAATTGGCTCGATTCCAAAACTCGAAGTTATCATGAAATTAAAAATCACCGTTAATTGGCTCGATTCCAAAACTCGAAGTTATCATGAAATTAAAAATCACCGTTAATTGGCTCGATTCCAAAACTCGAAGTTATCATGAAATTAAAAACCACTTTTCATTGGCTATTCATCAAAAATGAACAAACGCGAGGTTATCAGGAAACGAAAAAAAACTTTTCGTTAGCTCAATTCCAATCGAATTAGAATAGCAATTTTCCAAAAAGAACAAACCCGAAGTTATTATGAAGTCAAAAATAACTTTTCATTGGCACGATTCCAATCGAATTAGACTAGCAATTCGCCAAAAATGAACAAACCCGAAATTACCATGAAATCAAAAACCACTTTTCATTGGCCCGATTCCAATCGAATTAGACTAGCAATTCGACACAAATGAACAAAACTAAGGTTATCATGAAATCAAAGACCACTTTTCACTGGCTCGATTCCAATCGAATTTGACTAGCAATTCGCCAAAAATGAACAAACCCGAAGTTATCAGTAAATTAAAAACTACTTTTAATTGGCTCGATTCCAATCGAATTAGACAAGTAATTCGCCAAAAATGAACAAACCCGATGTTATCTTGAAATCAAATGCCACATTTCATTGGCTCGATTCCAATCAAATTAGACTAGGAATTCGCTAAGAATGAACAAACTCGAAGTTATCATGAAATAAAAAACCTCTTTTGATTGGATCGATTCGAATCGAATTAGACTAGCAAATCATTAAAAATGAACAAACCCGAAATTATCATGAAATCAAAAACCACTTTTCATTGGCTCGATTGCAATCGAATTAGACTAGCAATTCGCTAAAATGGACAAACCCGAAGTTATCATTAAATTAAAAACCACTATTCATTGACATGATTCCAATCGAATTAGACTAGCAATTCACCCAAAATGAACGAACCCGAAGTTATATGAAATCAAAAACCATTTTTCATTGGCCCGATTCCAATCGAATTAGACTGGCAATTTGCCAAAAACAAACAAACCCAAAGTTATCATGAAATTAAAAATCACCTTTTATTGGCTCGATTCCAATCGAATTAGACTAGCAACTCCCCACAAACGACCAAACCCGAAGTTATTATAAAATCATCAAAAGCCACATTTCATTGGCTCGATTCCAATCAAATTAGACTGGCAATTCGACAAAAAAGGACAAGCCCGACGTTATCATGAAATCAAAGACCACTTTTCACTGGCTCGATTCCAATCTTATTAGACTAGCAATTCGCGAAAAATGAACAAACCCGAACTTATCATGAAATTAAAAACCACTTTTCATTGGCTCGATTCCAATCGTATTAGACTAGCGATTCGCCAAAAATGAACAAACGCGAGGTTATCAGGAAACGAAAAAAAACTTTTCGTTAGCTCAATTCCAATCGAATTAGAATAGCAATTTGCCAAAAAGAACAAACCCGATGTTATCATGAAATCAAAAACCACTTTTCATTGGCTCGATTCCAATCGTATTAGACTAGCGATTCGCCAAAAATGAACAAACGCGAGGTTATCAGGAAACGAAAAAAAACTTTTCGTTAGCTCAATTCCAATCGAATTAGAATAGCAATTTGCCAAAAAGAACAAACCCGAAGTTATTATGAAATCAAAAATAACTTTTCATTGGCACGATTCCAATCGAATTAGACTAGCAATTCGCCTAAAATGAACAAACCCGAAGTTAAATGAAATCAAAAACCACTTTTCATTGGCTTGATTCCAATCGAATTAGACTAGCAATTCGTCAAAAACGAACAAACCCGATGTTATCGTGAAAGTAAAAGCTACATTTCATTGGCTCGATTCCAATCGAATTAGACTAACAATTCGCCAAAAATGAACAAACAGGAAGTTATCATGTAATCAAAAACCTATTTTGATTGTCTCGATTCCAATCGAATTAGACTAGCAATTCCACAAAAAATGAACAAACCCGAAGTTATCATGAAATCAAAAACCACTTTTCATTGGCTCGATTCCAATCGAATTAGGCTAGCAATTTTCCAAAAATGAAGAAACTCGAAGTTACCATGAAATCAAAAACCTCTTTTGATTGGCTCGAATCCAATCGAATTAGACTAGCAATTCGCCGAAAACGAACAAACTTGAAGTTATCATGAAATTTAAAACCACTTTACATTGGCTCGATTCCAATTGAATTAGACTAGTAATTCCCCAATAATGAACAAACTCGAAGTTATCATTATATCAAAAGCCACATTTCACTGGCTCGTTCCAATCGAATTAGACTAGCAATTCACTGAAAATGAAAAAATCTGAAGCTATCATGAAATAAGACACCTCTTTTGATTGGCTCGATTCTGATCGACTTAGACTAGCAATTCGTCAAAAATGAACAAACTCGAAGTTATCATTAAATCGAAAACAACTTTTCATTGGCACGATTCCAATCGAATTACACTAGCATTTCGTAATAAATGAACAAACCCGAAGTTATCATGAAATCATCAAAAGCCACTTTTCATTGGCTCGATTCCAATCGAATTGGACTAGCAATTTACCAAAAATGAACAAACCCGAAGTCAACGTGAAATCAAAAATCACTTTTCATTGGCTCGATTCCAATAGAATTAGACTAGCAATTCGTCGAAAATGAACAAACACGAAGTTATCGTGAAATCAGAAACCTCTTTTCATTGGCTCGATTCCAATCGAATTAGACTAGCAATTTGACAAAAATGAACAAACCCAAAGTTATAATTAAATCATAAACCACTTTTCATTAGCACGATTCCAATTGAATTAGACTAGCAATTCACAAAAAATGAACAAACTCAAAGTTTTCATGAAATCAAAACCCACTTTTGATTGGCTCAATCCCAATCGAATTACACTAGCAAGTCATCAAAAATGAACATACCCGAAGCTATCATGAAATCAAAAACACTTTTCATTGGCTTAATTCCAATTAAATTAGACTAGCAATTCGTCAAAAACAAACAAACCCGAAGTCTCATGAAATCAGAAACCACTATTCATTGGCTCAATTCCAATCGAATTAGACTAGCAATTCGCCAAAAATGAACAAACCCGAAGTCATCATGAAATCAAAAACCACTTTTCATTGACTCGATTCCAATCGAATCAAACTAGCAATTCACAAAAATGAACAAACCCGAAGTTATCTTGAAATCAAAAACCACTTTTTGCTGGTACAATTTCAATCGAATTAGACTAGCAATTCGCCAAAAATTAACAAACTCGAAGTTATCGTGAAGTCAAAAACCACCTTTCATTTGCTCGATTCCAATCGAATTAGTCTAGCAATTCGCCAAAAATGAACAAACCCGAAGTTATTATGAAATCAAAAGCCACGTTTCTTTGCCACGATTCCTATCGATTTAGATTGGGGCTTCGTAAAAAACGAACAAATTCGAAGTTATCAAGAAATAAGAAACCACTTTTCATTGGCTCGATTCCAACAGAATTAGACTAGCAATTCGCCAAAAACAAACGAACCCAAACTTATCATGAAATCAAAAGTCACATTTCATTGGCTCAATTCTAATCGAATTGTACTAGCAATTCAAAACAAATGAACAAACCCGAATCTATCATGAAATGAAAAACCACTTTTCATTGGCTCTATTCCAATCGAATTAGACTAGCAATTGGCCAAAAACAAACAAACCCAAAGTTATCATGAAATCAAAAACAAGTTTTCATTGGCACGATACCAATCGAATTAGAGTAGCAATTCGGCTAAAATGAACAAACCCGAAGTTATATGAAATCAAAAACCTCTTTTGATTGGCTAGATTCCAATCGAATTAGACTAGCAATTCACCAAAATGAACAAACTCGAATTTATCATGAAATGAAAAAGCACTTTTCATTGGCTCGATTCCAATCGAACTAGACTAGCAATTCACCAAAAACGTAGAAACCCAAAGTTATCATGAAATCAAAGACCTTTTTTGATTGGCTCGATTCCAATAGAATTAGACTTGCGATTCGTCGAAAACGAACATACCAGAAGTTATCATGAAATTTAAAACCACTTTACATTGGCTCGATTCCAATCGAATTAGACTAGTAATTCACCAATAATGAACAAACTCGAAGTTATCATAATATCAAAAGCCACATTTCACAGGCTCGTTCCAATCGAATTAGACTAGCAATTCACCGAAAATGAAAAATCTGAAGCTATCATGAAATAAAAAACCTCTTTTGATTGGCTCGATTCCTATCGACTTAGACTAGCAATTTGCCAAAAATGAACAAACTCGAAGTTATCATTAAATCGAAAACCACTTCTCATTGGCATGATTCCAATCGAATTACACTAGCATTTCGTAAAAAACGAACAAACCTGAAGTTATCATGAAATCTTCAAAAGCCACTTTTCATGGCTCGATTCCAATCGAATTGGACTAGCAATTCACCAAAAATGAACAAACCCTAAGTCAACGTGAAATCAAAAACCACTTTTCATTGGCTCGATTCCAATAGAATTAGACTAGTAATTCGTCAAAAATGAACAAACACGAAGTTATCATGAAATCAAAAACCCCTTTTCCTTAGCTCGATTCCAATCGAATTAGCCCAACAATTTGACAAAAATGAACAAATCTGTAGTTATAACGAGATCAAAAACCACTTTTCATTGGCACGATTCCAATCGAATTAGACTAGCAATTCGTAAAAATGAACAAACCAGAAGTAGTAATGAAATTAAAAATCACTTTTCACTAGCTCGATTCCAATCGAATTAGACTGGCAATTCGCCAAAAATGAACAAACCTGATGTTTCATGAAATAAAAGCCACATTTCATTGGCTCGATTCCAATCGAATTAGACTAGTAATTCGCCAAAAACAAACAAACCCGAAGTTATCATGAAATCAAAACCCACTTTTCAGTAGCTCGATTCAAATCGATTTAGACTAGCAATTAGCCAAAAATGAACAAACCCGAAGTTATCATGAAATGAAAATCCACTTTTATTTTACTCGCTTCCAATCGAATTAGACAAGCAATTCGCCAAAAACGAACAAACCCGAAGTTATCATGAAATAAAAAGCCACCTTTTATTTGGCTTGGTTCCAATCGATTTAGACTAGCAAGTCGCCAAAAACGAACAAACCCGAAGTTATCATGAAATCAAAAGCCACTTTTCGTTGGCTTGATTCGAATTGATTTAGACAAGCAATTTACTAAAAATGAACAAACCCAAAGTTATCATGATATGGAAAACCACTTTTCTTTGGTTTGATTCCAATCGAATTAGACTGGCAATTCGCCAAAAACAAACAAACCCAAAGTTATCATGAAATCAAAAGCCACTTTTCATCGGCTCGATTCCAATCGATTTACACTAGCAATTCACCGAACACCAACAAACCCGAAGTTATCATCAAAATGAAAAACCACTTTTCATTGGCTCGATTCCAATCGAATTAGACTAGTAATTCGCCAAAAAATGAACAAACATGAAGTTATCATGAAATCAAAATCCACTTTTCGTTAGCTTGATTCCAATCGATTTAGACAACCAATTCGCCAAAGAGGAATAAACCCAAAGTTATCATGATACAAAAAACCAATTTTCTTTGGCTCGATTCCAATCGAATTAGACTAGCAATTCGCCAAAAATAAACAAACCCGAAGTTATCATGAAATAAAAAACCACTTTTTATTGGCTTGATTCCAATCGAATTAGACTAGCAGTTCGCCAAAAATGAACAAACCTGAAGTTATCCAGAAATGAAAAACCACTTTTTATTTGCTCGATTCCGATTGAATTAGACTAGCAATTCACCAAAAATGACCAAACCCGGAGTTATCTTGAAATCAAAATCCACTTTTCAGTAGCTCGATTCCAATCGATTTAGACTAGCAATTCGCCAAAAACGAACAAACGTAAAGTTATCATGAAATGAAAAACCACTTTTCTTTTGCTCGATTCCAATCGAATTAGACTAGCAATTCTCCAAAAAGCAACAAACCCGAAGTTATCATCAAAATCAAAAACCACTTTTCATTGGCTTGATTCCAATCGAATTAGACTAGCAATTCGCAAAAAACGAACAAACCCGAAGTTATCGTGAAATCAAAAACCACTTTTCATTGGCTCAATTCTAATCGAATTAGACTAGCAATTCGCGAAAAAAGAACAAGCCCGAAGTTATCATGAAATAAAAAACCACTTTTTATTGGCTCGATTTCAATCGAATTAGACTAGCAGTTCGCCAAAAATGAACAAACCTGAAGTTATCATGAAATGAAAAACCACTTTTTATTGGCTCGATTCCAAATGAATTAGACTAGCAATTCGCCAAAAACGAGCAAACCTGAAGTTATCATGAAATCAAAATCCACTTTTCATTGGCTTGATTCCAATCGATTTAGACTAGCAATTCGCCAAAAATGAACAAACCCGAAGTTATCATGATATGAAAAACCACTTTTCTTTTGCTCGATACCAATCGAATTAGACTAGCAATTCGCCAAAAATGAACAAACCTGAAGTTATCATGAAATCAAAAGCCACTTTTCATTGGCTCGATTCCAATCGAATTAGACTAGCAATTCGCCAAAAATGAACAAACCTGAAGTTATCATGAAATCAAAAGCCACTTTTCATTGGCTCGATTCCAATCGATTTGGACTAGTAACTCGCCAAAAACGAACAAACCCGAAGTTATCATGAAATGAAAAGCCACTTTTCATTGGCCTGATTCCATTTGAATTGGACTAACAATTCGCCAAAAATGAACAAACCCAAAGTTATCATGAAATGAAAAACCACTTTTCATTGGCTCGAGTCCAATCGAATTAGAATAGCAATTTGCCAAAATCGAACAAACCTGAAGTTATCATGAAATCAAAATCTACTTTTCATTAGCTCAATTCCAATCGATTTACACTAGCACTTCGCCAAAAAATGAACAAACCCGAAGTTATCATGAAATGGAAAACAACTTTTCTTTGGTTTTATTCCAATCGAATTAGACTTGCAATTTGCCAAAAACAAACAAACCCGAAGTTATCATGAAATCAGAAGCCACTTTTCATTGGCTTGATTCCAATCTATTTAGACAAGCAATTCGCCAAAGAGGAACAACCCAAAGTTATCATGATATGGAAAACCACTTTTCTTTGGCTTGATTCCAATCGAATTAGACTACCAATTCGCCAAAAATAAACAAACCCGAAGTTATCATGAAATGAAAAACCATTTTTCGTTGGCTCGATTCCAATCAAATTAGACTAGCAGTTCGCCAAAAACGAGCGAACCCGAAGTTATCATGAAATGAAAAACCATTTTTCGTTGGCTCGATTCCAATCAAATTAGACTAGCAGTTCGCCAAAAACGAGCGAACCCGAAGTTATCATGAAATAAAAAAATCACTTTTTATTGGCTCGATTCCAATCGAACTAGACTAGCAGTTCGCCAAAAACGAACGAACCCGAAGTTATCATGAAATGAAGAACCACTTTCATTGGCTCGATTCCAATCGAATTAGACTAGTAATTTGCCAAAAATGAACAAACCCGAAGTTATCATGAAATCAAATCAACTTTTCATTAGCTTGATTCCAATCGATTTACACTAGCAATTCGCCAAAAACGAACAAACCCGAAGTTATCATGAAATGGAAAACAACTTTTCTTTGGTTTTAGTCCAATCGAATTAGACTAGAAATTTGCCAAAAACAAACAAACCCGAAGTTATCATGAAATCAAAAGCCACTTTTCATTGGCTCGATTACAATCGATTTAGACTAGCAATTCGCCTAAAACGAACAAACCCGACGTTATCATGAAATCAAAAGCCACTTTTCGTCGGCTTGATTCCAATCTATTTAGACAAGCAATTCGCCAAAAAGGAACAACCCAAAGTTATCATGATATGGAAAAACACTTTTCTTTGGCTTAATTCCAATCGAATAAGACTACCAATTCGCCCAAAATAAACACACCCGAAGTTATCATGAAATGAAAAACCATTTTTCGTTGGCTCGATTCCAATCAAATTAGACTAGCAGTTCGCCAAAAACGAGCAAACCTGAAGTTATCATGAAATAAAAAAATCACTTTTTATTGGCTCGATTTCAATCGAATTAGACTAGCATTTGCCAAAAATGAACAAACCTAAAGTTATCATGAAATGAAAAACCACTTTTTATTGGCTCAATTCCAATTGAATTAGACTAGCAATTCGCCTAAAACGAACAAACCCGAAGTTATCATGAAGTCAAAAGCCAATTTTCGTTAGCTCGATTCCAATCTATTTAGACAAGCAATTCGCCAAAAAGGAACAACCCAAAGTAATCATGATATGAAAAACCACTTTTCTTTTGCTTGATACCAATTGAATTAGACTAGCAATTCGGCAAAATGAACAAACCCGAAGTTATCATGAAATAAAAGCCACTTTTCATTGGCTTGATTCCAACCGATTTAGACTAGCAATTCACCAAAAATGAACAAACCCGAAGTTATCATCAAAATGAAAAACCACTTTTCATTGGCTCGATTCCGATCGAATTAGACTAGCAATTGCCAAAAACGAACAAACGCGAAGTTATCATGAAATGAAAAACCACTTTTGTTTTGCTCGATTCCAATCGAATTAGACTAGCAATTCATCAAAAACGAACAAACCCAAAATTATCAAGAAATCAAAAGCCACTTTTTGTTGGCTTGATTCCAATCTATTTAGACAAGCAATTCGCCAAAAAGCGACAAACCCAAAGTTATCATCAAAAACCACTTTTCATTGGCTCGATTCCAATCGAATTAGACTAGCAATTCACAATAAACGAACAAACCCGAAGTTATCGTGAAATCAAAAACCACCTTTCATTGGCTCGATTCTAATCGAACTAGTCTAGCAATTAGCGAAAAAATGAACAAACCCGAAATTATCATGAAATCAAAAACCACTTTTCATTGGCTCAATTCCAATCAAATTAGACTAGCAATTCGCCAAAAATGAACAGATCTTAAGTTATCAGGAAATCAAAAACCACTTTTCATTAGCCGGATTCAAATCGAACTAGACTACCAATTCGTCAAAATGAACAAACCCAAAGATATCATGAAATCAAAAGCCACTTTTCATTGGCTCGATTCCAATCGATTTAGACAAGCATTTCGCCAAAAACGAACACACCCAAAGGTATCATGAAATCAAAAGCTACTTTTCATTGGCTGAATTCCAGTCAAATTGGACTACCAATTCGCCAAAAATGAACAAACCCGAAGTTATCTTAAAATCAAAATCAACTTTTTGTTAGCTCGATTCCAATCGATTTAGACTACCAATTCGCCAAAAACGAACAAACCCGAAGTTATAATGAAATGGAAAACCACTTTTCTTTTGTTTGATTCCAATCGAATTAGACTAGCAATTCGCCAAAAACAAACAAACCCGAAATTATCATGAAATCAAAAGCCACTTTTCATTGGCTCGATTCCAATCGATTTAGACTAGCAATTCGCGAAAAACCAACAAGCCCGAAGTTATCATCAAAATGAAAAACCTCTTTTCATTGGCTCGATTCCAATCGAATTAGACTAGCAATTCGCCAAAAACGAACAAACCCGAAGTTATAATAAAATGGAAAACCACTTTTCTTTTGTTTGATTCCAATCGAATTAGACTAGCAATTCGTCAAAAACAAACAAACCCGAAATTATCATGAAATCAAAAGCCGTTTTTCATTGGCTCGATTCCAATCGATTTAGACTAGCAATTCGCCAAAAACCAACAAGCCCGAAGTTATCATCAAAATGAAAAACCACTTTTCATTGGCTCGATTCCAATCGAATTGGACTATCAATTCCCCAAAAATGAACAAACCCGAAGTTATCATGAAATCCAAAGCCACGTTTCGTTGGCTTGATTCCAATTGATTTAGACAAGCAAATCGCCAAAAAGGAACAAACCCAAAGTTATCATGATATGGAAAACCACTTTTTTTTGGCTCGATTCCAATCGAATTAGACTAGCAATTCGCCAAAAATGAACAAACCCGAAGTTATCATGAAATGATAAGCCATTTTTTGTTGGCTGGGTTCCAATCAAATTAAACTAGCAGTTCGCCAAAAACGAACAAACCCGAAATTATCATGAAATAAAAAACCACTTTTTATTGGCTTGATTCCATTCGAATTGGACTAGCAGTTCACCAAAAATGAACAAACCTGAAGTTATCATGAAATTAAAAACCAGTTTTTATTAGCTCGATTCCAATTGAGTTAGACTAGCAATTCGCAAAAAACGAACAAACCCAAAGTTATCATGAAATCAAAACCCACTTTTCAGTAGCTCGATTCCAATCGATTTAGACTAGCAATTAGCCATAAATGAACCAACCCGAAGTTATCATGAAATGAAAAACCACTTTTATTTTGCTCGATTCTAATTAGACAAGCATTTCGCCAAAAATGAACAAACCCGAAGTTATCATGAAATAAAAAGCCACTTTTCATTGGCTTGATTCCAATCGATTTAGACTAGCAATTCGCCAAAAACGAACAAAACCGAAGTTATCTTTAAATCAAAATCAACTTTTTGTTAGCCCGATTCCAATCGATTTAGACTACCAATTCGCAAAAACGAACAAACCCGAAGTTATAATGAAATGGAAAACCACTTTTCTTTTGTTTGATTCCAATCGAATTAGACTAGCAATTCGCCAAAAACAAACAAACCCGAAATTATCATGAAATCAAAAGCCACTTTTCATTGGCTCGATTCCAATCGATTTAGACTAGCAATTCGCCAAAAACCAACAAGCCCGAAGTTATCATCAAAATGAAAAACCACTTTTCATTGGCTCGATTCCAATCGAATCAGACTAGCAATTCTCCAAAAATGAATAAACCTGAAGTTATAATAAAATGGAAAACCACTTTTCTTTTGTTTGATTCCAATCGAATTAGACTAGCAATTCGCCAAAAACAAACAAACCCGAAATTATCATGAAATCAAAAGCCCTTTTTCATTGGCTCGATTTCAATCGATTTATACTAGCAATTCGCCAAAAACCAACAAGCTCGAAGTTATCATCAAAATGAAAAACCACTTTTCATTGGCTTGATTCCAATCGAATTGGACTAGCAATTCGCCAAAAATGAACAAACCCGAAGTTATCATGAAATCAAAAGCCACGTTTCGTTGGCTTGATTCCAATTGATTTAGACAAGCAAATCGCCAAAAAGGAACAAACCCAAAGTTATCATGATATGGAAAACCACTTTTCTTTGGCTCGATTCCAATCGAATTAGACTAGCAATTCGCCAAAAATGAACAAACCCGAAGTTATCATGAAATGATAAGCCATTTTTCGTTGGCTCGATTCCAATCAAATTAAACTAGCAGTTCGCCAAAAACGAACAAACCCGAAATTATCATGAAATAAAAAACCACTTTTTATTAGCTTGATTCCATTCGAATTGGACTAGCAGTTCACCAAAAACGAACAAACCTGAAGTTATCATGAAATGAAAAACCATTTTTCGTTGGCTCGATTCCAATCAAATTAGACTAGCAGTTTGCCAAAAAGAGCAAACCCGAAGTTATCATGAAATAAAAAAATCACTTTTTATTGGCTCGATTCCAATCGAACTAGACTAGCAGTTCGCCAAAAATGAACAAACCCGAAGTTATCATGAAATGAAAAACCACTTTTATTTTGCTCGATTCCAATCTAATTAGACAACCAATTCGCCAAAAATGAACAAACCCGAAGTTATCATGAAATAAAAAGCCACTTTTCATTGGCTTGATTCCAATCGATTTAGACTAGCAATTCGCCGAATATGAGCAAAACCGAAGTTATCTTTAAATCAAAATCAACTTTTTGTTAGCCCGATTCCAATCGATTTAGACAACCAATTCGCAAAAACGAACAAACTCGAAGTTATAATGAAATGGAAAACCACTTTTCGTTTGTTTGATTCCAATCGAATTAGACTAGCAATTCGCCAAAAACAAACAAACCCGAAATTATCATGAAATCAAAAGCCACTTTTCATTGGCTCGATTCCAATCGATTTAGACTAGCAATTCGCCAAAAACCAACAAGCCCGAAGTTATCAACAAAATGAAAAACCACTTTTCATTGGCTCGATTCCAATCGAATTAGACTAGCAATTCGTCAAAAACGAACAAACCCGAAGCTATAATAAAATGGAAAACCACTTTTCTTTTGTTTGATACCAATCGAATTAGACTAGCAATTCGCCAAAAACAA
Source organism: Olea europaea var. sylvestris (assembly GCF_002742605.1). Lineage (NCBI taxonomy): Eukaryota > Viridiplantae > Streptophyta > Magnoliopsida > Lamiales > Oleaceae > Olea > Olea europaea. The sequence continues at coordinate 92,742 of NW_019265195.1, forward strand.
ACAAACCCGAAATTATCATGAAATCAAAAGCCGTTTTTCATTGGCTCGATTCCAATCGATTTAGACTAGAAATTCGCCAAAAACCAACAAGCCCGAAGTTATCATCAAAATGAAAAACCACTTTTCGTTGGCTCGATTCCAATCGAATTGGACTAGCAATTCGCCAAAAATGAACAAACCCGAAGTTATCATGAAATCCAAAGCCACGTTTTGTTGCCTTGATTCCAATTGATTTAGACAAGCAAATCGCCAAAAAGGAACAAACCCAAAGTTATCATGATATGGAAAACCACTTTTCTTTGGCTCGATTCCAATCGAATTAGACTAGCAATTTGCCAAAAATGAACAAACCCGAAGTTATCATGAAATGATAAGCCATTTTTCGTTGGCTCGATTCCAATCAAATTAAACTAGCAATTCGCCAAAAATGAACAAACTCGAAATTATCATGAAATAAAAAACCACTTTTTATTAGCTTGATTCCATTCGAATTGGACTAGCAATTCACCAAAAACGAACAAACCTGAAGTTATCATGAAATGAAAAACCACCTTTTATTGGCTCGATTCCAATTGAGTTAGACTAGCAATTCGCAAAAAATGAGCAAACCCGAAGTTATCATGAAATCAAAACCCACTTTTCAGTAGCTCGATTCCAATCGATTTAGACTAGCAATTAGCCAAAAATGAACAAACCAGAAGTTATCATGAAATTAAAAACCACTTTTATTTTGCTCGATTCCAATCTAATTAGACAAGCATTTCGCCAAAAACGAACAAACCCGAAGTTATCATGAAATAAAAAGCCACTTTTCATTGGCTTGATTCCAATCGATTTAGACTAGCAATTCGCCAAAATCGAACAAAACCGAAGTTATCATTAAAATGAAAAACCACTTTTCATTGGCTCGATTCCGATCGAATTAGACTGAGAATTCGCCAAAAACAAACAAACGCGAAGTTATCATGAAATGAAAAACACTTTTCTTTTGCTCGATTCTAATCGAATTAGACTAGCAATTCGTCAAAAACAAATAAACCCAAAGTTATCATGATATCAAAAGCCACTTTCCATTGGCTCGATTCCAATCAATTTAGACCAGCAATTCTCCAAAAAGCAACAAACCCGAAGTTATCATCAAAATCAAAAACCACTTTTCATTGGCTCGATTCCAATCGAATTAGACTAGTAAATCGCAAAAAATGAACAAACCCGAAGTTATCGTGAAATCAAAAACCACTTTTCATTGGCTCAATTCTAATCGAAATAGACTAGCAATTCGCAAAAAAAGAACAAGCCCAAAGTTATCAAGAAATCAAAAACCACTTTTCATTGGCTCAATTCCAATTGAATTAGACTAGCAATTCGACAAAAATGAACAGATCCGAAGTTATCATGAAATCAAAAATGACTTTTCATTAGCCGGATTCAAATCGAATTAGACTACCAATTCGCCAAAACGAACAAACCAGAAGATATCATGAAATCAAAAGCCACTTTTCATTGGCTCGATTCCAAACGAATAAGACTAGCAATTCGCCAAAATGAATAGACCCAAAGATATCATGAAATCAAAATCATCTTTTCATTAGCTCAATTCCAATCGATTTAGACTAGAAATCCCCAAAAACGAACAAACCCGAAGTTATCATGGAATGAAAAACCACTTTTCATTGGCTCGATTCCAATCAAATTAGACTAGCAATTCGCTAAAAATGAACAAATCGAAGCTATCATGAAATCAAAAGCCACTTTTCATTGGCTCGATTCCAATCGATTTAGACTAGCAATTCGCCAAAAATGAACAAATCCGAAGTTATCGTGAAATCAAAAACCACTTTTTATTAGCTCAATTCCAATCGATTTAGACTAGCAATTCGCCAAAAATACTTTTCGTTGGCTCGATTCCACTTAAATTAAACTAGCAGTTCGCCAAAAACGAACAAACCCGAAGTTATCGTGAAATCAAAAACCACTTTTTATTAGCTCAATTCCAATCGATTTAGACTAGCAATTCGCCAAAAATACTTTTCGTTGGCTCGATTCCACTTAAATTAAACTAGCAGTTCGCCAAAAACGAACAAACCCGAAGTTATCGTGAAATCAAAAACCACTTTTTATTAGCTCAATTCCAATCGATTTAGACTAGCAATTCGCCAAAAATACTTTTCGTTGGCTCGATTCCACTTAAATTAAACTAGCAGTTCGCCAAAAACGAACAAACCCGAAGTTATCGTGAAATCAAAAACCACTTTTTATTAGCTCAATTCCAATCGATTTAGACTAGCAATTCGCCAAAAATACTTTTCGTTGGCTCGATTCCACTTAAATTAAACTAGCAGTTCGCCAAAAACGAACAAACCCGAAGTTATCGTGAAATCAAAAACCACTTTTTATTAGCTCAATTCCAATCGATTTAGACTAGCAATTCGCCAAAAATACTTTTCGTTGGCTCGATTCCACTTAAATTAAACTAGCAGTTCGCCAAAAACGAACAAACCCGAAGTTATCGTGAAATCAAAAACCACTTTTTATTAGCTCAATTCCAATCGATTTAGACTAGCAATTCGCCAAAAATACTTTTCGTTGGCTCGATTCCACTTAAATTAAACTAGCAGTTCGCCAAAAACGAACAAACCCGAAGTTATCGTGAAATCAAAAACCACTTTTTATTAGCTCAATTCCAATCGATTTAGACTAGCAATTCGCCAAAAATACTTTTCGTTGGCTCGATTCCACTTAAATTAAACTAGCAGTTCGCCAAAAACGAACAAACCCGAAGTTATCGTGAAATCAAAAACCACTTTTTATTAGCTCAATTCCAATCGATTTAGACTAGCAATTCGCCAAAAATACTTTTCGTTGGCTCGATTCCACTTAAATTAAACTAGCAGTTCGCCAAAAACGAACAAACCCGAAGTTATCGTGAAATCAAAAACCACTTTTTATTAGCTCAATTCCAATCGATTTAGACTAGCAATTCGCCAAAAATACTTTTCGTTGGCTCGATTCCACTTAAATTAAACTAGCAGTTCGCCAAAAACGAACAAACCCGAAGTTATCATCAAAATGAAAAACCACTTTTCAATGGCTTGACTCCGATCGAATAAGACTAGCAATTCGCCAAAAATGAACAAACCCGAAGTTATCATGAAATGAAAAACCACTTTTCTTTTGCTCGATTCCAATTGAATTAGACTAGCAATTCATCAGAAACAAACAAACCCAAAGTTATTATGAAATCAAAAGCCACTTTTCATTGGCTCGATTCCAATCAATTTAGACTAGCAATTCTCCAAAAAGCAACAAACACGAAGTTATCATCAAAATCAAAAACCACTTTTCATTGGCTCGATTCCAATCGAATTAGTCTACCAAATAGAGAAAAACGAACAAACCCGAAGTTATCGTGAAATCAAAAACCACTTTTCATTGGCTCAATTCTAATCGAATTAGACTAGCAATTAGCGAAAAAATGAACAAACCCGAAGTTATCAAGAAATCAAAAACCACTTTTCATTGGCTCAATTCCAATCAAATTAGACTAGCAATTCGCCAAAAATGAACAGATCCGAAGTTATCATGAAATCAAAAACGACTTTTCATTAGCCGGATTCAAATCGAACTAGACTTCCAATTCGCCAAAATGAACAAACCCGAAGATATCATGAAATCAAAAGCCACTTTTCATTGGCTCGATTCCAATCGATTTAGACTAGCAATTCGCCAAAAACGAACAAACCCGAACTTATCATGAAATCAAAAGCTACTTTTCATTGGCTGAATTCCAATCGAATTGGACTACCAATTCGCCAAAAACGAACAAACCCAAAGTTATCATGAAATGAAAAACCACTTTTCATTCGCTCGATTCCAATGGAATTAGACTAGCAATTCGCCATAAATGAACAAACCCGAAGTTATCTTGAAATCAAAATCAACTTTTTGTTAGCTAGATTCCAATCGATTTGGACTACCAATTCGCCAAAAATGAACAAACCCGAAGTTATCATGAAATGGAAAACCACTTTTCTTTGGTTTGATTCCGATCGAATTAGACTAGCAATTCGCCAAAAACAAACAAACTCGAAGCTATGATGAAATTAAAAGCTACTTTTCATTGGCTCGATTCCAATCGATTTAGACTAGCAATTCGCCAAAAACCAACAAGCTTGAAGTTATCATCAAAATGAAAAATCAATTTTCATTGTGGCTCGATTCTAATCGAATTAGACTAGCAATTCGCCAAAAATGAACATACCCGAAGTTATCATGAAATCAAAAGCCACTTTTCGTTGGCTTGATTCCAATTGATTTAGACAAGCAATTTGCCAAAAAGGAACAAACCCAAAGTTATCATGATATGGAAAACCACTTTTCTTTGGCTCGATTCCAATCGAATTAGACTAGCAATTAGCCAAAAATGAATATACCCGAAGTTATCATGAAATGAAAAACTCGCCAAAAAACGAACAAACCCGAAGTTATCACGAAATCAAAAATCACTTTTTATTAGCTCGATTTCAATCGAATTAGACTAGCAGTTCGCGAAAAACGAACAAACCCGAAGTTATTATGAAATGAAAAGCCACTTTTTATTGGCTCGGTTCCAATTGAATTAGACTAGCAATTCACCAAAAACAAGCAAACCCAAAGTTATCATGAAATCAAAATTCACTTTTCATTAGCTCGATTCCAATCGATTTAGACTAGCAATTCACTAAAAATGAACAAACCCGAAGTTATCATGAAATTAAAAGCAACTTT